>NC_057809.1:312423868-312723868 GCF_018294505.1 Triticum aestivum | reverse complement strand
TGGTACGTGGCAGCCGCGTTCAGCAAGCCGTAAGGCATGCGAACGTAGCTGTGGGGTGGACCTCCGCAGCGCCCCACTCGCGAGGGCCAGAGGCGCTCCAGAGAGGCGACTCGGTTGAGCCCTGGTATGTCGATGCAGATGCGCAGCCCACCATCCTCGCCTGGATGGGGAGCCACTGCTGGTAGACGGCGGCCGCCTTTCATGACTCTTGACTCCTGTAGTTCCTGAATGGCCTTGCTGACGAACTCCTGAGGGTCTGGCTCTCCTTGCCTTACTCTTTCTTGAGGGAAAGGTGCTTCGAAACACGCCTCCATGTGGTGCCCAAGCGCCTCCCTCGTGACCCTAGCCAGGTCGGTGGCCCTCCAGGGGAGAGCCCCCGAGCCCTGCCTGAGGAGGGCGCTGGGCGCGCTTCCCTATGCGATGGAAGGAGGTTCCCCCTGGGCAGGCACGGGCCCAGAGGGGCCTGCCTCCTGAGGAGCCGAGCCGGACGATGTCTTCTTCTTCTTGGGGGCGGTCTCGGGAAGCCTCCTGCTTCCGCGATCCGGATCTTCTAGTGACGCGGCCTGAAAGGCTCGTTCCAGGGAACACACCGCATCCTTCTCTTCATAGGGCACCGTGATGACTCCGCCACTTCCTGGCATCTTGAGGACGTTGTAGCCGTGGTGGGTTACGGCCATGAACTTGGCCAGCGCTGGGTACCCGAGGATGGTGTTGTACAGCAGGCGAACGTGAGCGACGTCGAAGTCGATGAGCTCAGTGCGGTAGTTGTCGCGTGCCCCGAAGGTGATAGGGAGGCGGACCTGACCAATCGGGACCATGGAGCCGTCGGTGATTCCGGAGAAAGGCTTGGTTGGCTGAAGCTGGCTGTAGGGCACTTGGAGATTGTTGAATGTTTCCACAGACAGGACGTTGAGCCCTGCCCCGCCATCGATGAGGGTCCTGGTGACCACCATGTTGCTGATGATTGGGGAACAGAGCATCGGGAGGACTCCGGCTGTAGCCTCACACTTGAGCTGATCTGCCGAGCTGAACGTGGTGGCGCACACTGACCACCTGAGAGGGCGCGTGGCTTCGAGCTTGGGGAGGACTGCATTGACTTCACGGGCGAACTGCTTGAAGATGCATTGAGAGGCTGGGGCTTGAGCCCCGCCCAGGATGCAGGCGATCACGCGCGGCTCCTGGAAGCCCCCAGCCTCCTTGTCCTGGTGGCGGTCCTCATTTCTCCTTGGTTGCGGCGGTAGCGGAGGGAGGCCTGCGTTGCCTTGCGGGCGATCCTCGCGAGGCCGACCCCTCGAGTCTCCCTCGCGAGGCGGGTCTTGCCAGCGATCCTCGTGAGGTTGATCGCGCCACCCTTGGCGCGGGCCACGGTCTTCCCAGCGTCTTGCGTTCCTTCCTCCTCCTCGACCATAGCCACGGTCACCGCGGTCGGGGCGACGGCCGATCCTTCCTTCTCGCACGGCTCGGAGCTCTTGACATTCGTTGGTGTTGTGGGTGTGGAGGTCGTGGTACACACAGTACCGACTGCCCTTGGAAGGCTCGGGCTGATCTCTGCCCCGCTTGGTGTCTGGTTCTGCCGCGAGCACGACAGCCCCCTTGCGCTTCACATCCTTGGCCTTGGGATTCTTCTCTTCCGAGTCCGCGATAGGCAGCTCGAGGAGGGAGAGACGCCCTTCCTCACCCCTGGCGCACTTGGTTGCCATGTTGAACAGCTCCAAAGAAGTGCACAGGTCTTCATGCATCGCCAGCTCCTCCTTCATGTTGACATCGCGCACGCCGTCGGAGAAAGCTGAGATGATGGCCTCTTCAGTCACCATGGGAATCTTGAGGCGTGCATTGTTGAAGCGCTGGATGTACTTCTGCAGGGTCTCCCCGGGTTGTTGCTTGATGCGGCGCATGTCGCTCACGGCGGGTGGCCGGTCGCGAGTACCTTGGAAGTTGGCGATGAAGCGGGTGCGCATCTCATCCCAGGAGGAGATCGTGCCTGGAGCCAGGTTCAGGAGCCAGGTGCGTGCCCCGTCCTTGAGCGCCATGGGAAACCAGTTCGCCATGACCTTCTCGTCTCCGTTGGCAGCTTCGATGCCCAGCTCGTAGAGCTGGAGGAACTCCGCAGGGTCAGCCGTGCCGTCGTAGCGAGGAGGCAGGTCTGGCTTGAACTTGCCGGGCCACGCGACACTGCGTAGCTCGGCGGTGAAGGCACGGTAGCCTGCTGTGTCCACGGGAGGCCTTGGGTACGGAGAGCTTCGTCTTGCATGTCCCCACGCGTTGCAGCTGGATCTTGACATGCGGGAGTAGGAGCATGGTCGCGATGTGCTGGAGCAGGGAGCGCCCGGGCAGCTTCTTGCGGGCGAGGGACTTCTTGGCAGCTCTGCTCTTGCTGCGCTGGCACCTGACGGAGCGGGTTCCACCCAGGGGCCACGCGCCTTGGAACCACGGCACCTTCTTGAGGAGGAGGCGGCCGGGGCGCCGCCGGAGCTTCGTCGCCCACGCGGGGTGCAGTGCAGCGGAACGAACGGTGCAGGAGAGCCCCCTGCGGCGCGGACGAGCTTGGCGACACGGTCGAGCCATTCTTCGTAGACATCATCGACGGGGTGGTAGCACAGGAGCTCGTTCGCCGCGATGAGCGCAGCTCGAGCCTCCATGGGTGCGCGGAGCGCGCGAGACGAAGAACCAGCCGGGGGAGCGAGGGAGTTGCGGTGCGGCCGTCTTGCTGCACAGACAGATGCTGAGACGATGCTTGCTGCTTGTCCCCTGCCGGGTAGGTCCTGGCGTTGATGGCAGGTGATGGGGAACGGTGAGGACGCCCGGCGACAGGAGCCGTCTGGGCGACGCGGGAAGCGAGAGCGGCCCGGCGCTCGGCGCGGGCCCGACGAGCGTCGGACATGGGTGCGATGGTCGAAGGAGAACGGGGCGGTGGAAGACGAATTGCGGTGCACCCCTACCTGGTGCGCCAAATGTCGAATTTTGGGTTCCGGCAGACCCTTGAGGTTCAAACACTGGGGTGCATGCGGAGATTTCGCTTCCTACCTACCTGCACCCCTCCGCCTCGCTAAGATCTAAGCCATGGAAAAAACAACACAAGAGACACAGGGTTTATACTGGTTCGGGCCACCGTTGTGGTGTAATACCCTACTCCAGTGTGTGGTGTGGTGGATTGCCTCTTGGGCTGATGATGATGAATGATACAAGGAAGAACAGCCTCGCAAGGGTCTGTTCTTGGCTGGGGCGATGAACTGCTGGGAGGAGTTCAGCCACCCTTCTCTCTCTCTCTCTCTCTCTCTCTGATCGAACCCCTTCTCTTAATCCTTCCGAACCCCCCAGACCCTTCTCTTCTGTGGGTGGCTGGTCCTATTTATAGAGGCCCTGGTCCTCTTCCCAAATATCGAGCGGGAAGGGAGCCAACAATGGCGGGCTAATTTGAAGGGGGACAACTAGTACTCGCTACCCTGACAAAAGTAGTCTTCGCCTGCACAAAGCTCTGGTGGTGATGCCGTCTTGGGCTCCACGGTGACCTCCGTCTTGCAGTCTTCCTGGTCTTGGTCTTGTTGCACCGAAATGGCAACCTTTGCCTGATGCCTCGGTACTCCGCGGCTGCGCTTGCCCCCTTTGCTCCAAAGAGGAAAGGAGGACACTGCGCGGGCTGGCACCCGCCTGGCGCCCTTGGTCGTCATGGCTTGCGTCATGGGCAGCTCGTGAGGTACCCCGCCTTGATCTCTCTGCCCCCTCGCGAGCCAGCCTGGTGAGGTCGTGCCTGAGGAAGCTCTGTGTCGTCTGCCCCGTGAGGCTTGGCCCCTCGCGAGGGTCTTGGGTCTGTGTTGATGAAGATGGGCCATGCTGGGCCCCCCTTTGAGCCACGCCGCAAGCCGCAGGAAGGCAAGTCTGGGGACCCCCATTCCCAGAACGCCGACAGGGGTGGTGCTCTCCGACGGTTGGGGGCGTGGTGGTGGGGCGGTGGCGTGGGGATTACCGGAGAAAAAGCTTGGCGCGGGGGGCCTAGAGGGCTGGCCGGGGCGGCGGCAGACCAGCGGCGGGGAGTTGTTTCGGGGCGGCGAGGCGGCGGCAAACCGGCGGTGGGGAGTTGTTTCGTGGCGGCGAGGCGGCGGCGGACCGGTGGTGGGGAGTTGTTTCGGGGCGGCGAGGTGGCGCGGGGTTCGGCCGGTGGTGGCTAGCGGCTCAGGGCGGTGCAGGTTGAAGATGAACTGCAGGTCCTCCCTAAACTATCCCATGTCAAGTGCCTCTCTGCTACCATTGCATTCAGTTTCGACAGTAACATTTAGATTCCACAGTAAATTTCAGTTTCGATAGTTAAGTTCAGAGTGAACAGTGTTTTACCTCATCTGTTGTAGTCATGTGGTTTTTGGTGATGTAAATTTTACATCTATCACTTTTTGGTAATGCATTTTACATCATCTATTGGAGATGCTATTAGAATCCCACTTGAGATTAACAATGTCTGTCTTGTGCTGCTTCAGCCTTGACATCTTACGGCTCACCGAAGCTGCTCCAACGACAGAACGATCCGTCACAACAGAGCAGTGCCCTGGATGCCGTCCACAGATTCCTCAGATCTTCCTCCTCACCTCCGAAAGCCACCTCTACCTCAACTTCTTCAGTGACCATCCCAATGATGCTGAGGTCAACACAGTTACTGCAAATAGGTTGTACACTTGTCGTATCACTTATTACTCTACAATCATGTCGATCCATTAGGGCTATTTTGGTTCAACAGAAAAACATAGCAATAGGAAATTTCCCTAAGGCACTCTACTATTCAATTATTCATGCATTTTGTTGAAAGGAATGGAACAAAACATCCACCTAGACCTACTTTTCAAAATCCTATGCATGAAAACAAGACCAAGTGCATTAGCGGCAGAATATCATTATAACTGTACACGCTTTCATATGGTTTCACTTTATTTTGGCCATGTTTCTTTGCATTCATCTGCTCCTCCAATTCCTGTGAACCAAACACCCAAGTTGACAGAAATCCTATGTTCACAAATGCTTTGTTTCCCATGTGCATTCCTATCCTATTCCAATGATTTTCCTCCTATCCCTGCCTTTTTAGAATCATGCAAGCCAAATGAGCCCTTACAGAATTACTTCAGTTACTGGTAGGTGTCGAAGAAAACTTTGTGTGGTTTGTCCTGCTCCTACCGCGACGTCTTCCACTTCACCTGAGCTACTCCATCGATAGAAGCATCCACCAAACCATACATCATGACTACTGACCGTCTTTCGCCGCCTCAGATCTCCTTCCCTGCCGCCGGCTCTGTTGGAAAAGGCAGTGCCTAGGAGGCGCTTAGGCACGCCTAGGTGCTAGGCAGTGGCCAAATGCCTCGCCTAGGGCATAAATGGAGGTCTAGACAGGGAAAGCAAGGAATTATCTACACAAGTAAGAAATCATGCCACATACCGCACTAATATGCAAAACGGGTTATATTCCAATGGCAGTATATGGTAATCAACCTATTTATATGCCCTAAACTAATATCAACACCCATATAATAATCACAAAGACACTACGAGTAAAAATTATATTACCGCCTAGGCCACGCCTAGGGCGCTTAGGCACTGCCTAGGCACTAGGCGAAGGCCAACCGCCTCACTTACGCCTACCGCTTTTTCCAACCTTGGCCACCGACAACCACCGCAACGGCATCACCATCATCGACTCAGCAGATGAACCTGAGGAGTACACGGGTCCACAAGAGAGGTCGCACTCTTTTGTTTCTGCTTATGTTATGCATTGCTTAATATTACCTGCTACTTTATTGTCATGTTCACCTCTTAGACTCCAAGTCAGGTCCAAATTGATGTTCAAACTTGAGTTCTAAATTAGTTGTGGGGCACATATCGAGGCACCAATGAATAGTATCTCTGTCTAATATCTGGTTCACCTATGGTATGCCTATGTTGTTCATCTTGAGTGGGTATAAAATAGTAAAGCAATCATCATTCGTTTTTATTAAATTAAAGCAATCATTAGCCTGCTATCATTATTTTTGGATCCATCCACTGCTTCTTACCATTACTCTGGAATTCTGCATGCTCTCATTACATAATCTCACTATATTTTTTTGTATGCATGTCAGATATTGTACACAGTCATTCTGAACATGTAGAGAAAAAGAGAAGAGTTTTGTGCGGCAATACAATGTCATGCAGACATCGCTCCATGGTGGGTTCAATGGCAACCCCTCCCCCCTCTCCAGATTGTAATCCAGAGGAAGATATCTGTTTTGAGGCAGATTCAGAGGCAGTTGACCACTCCTATTTACCCCCAAGGTGTTTGCTCTAACTTGGCATGATGGTGTTAGTCATATCGTGCATATGTTGCCTTGAGGTGCCTACTTTCAACATCATATATGTCATCTACTTAGTTTAGAGATGTTCTGTAATGCCACCTATTTAGTTTCAATATCATATATGGGAATTATGCAGTCTCATGTCTTTTAGCCAGCCATAATATATGTGAAATGTGCAATGCCATCCTGTTTAACCAGGCATCATATATTTGAATGATATCTTGCCCATCCTTTTCTTCATTAAATTTCCATTTGTCAACAATGTTTGTACATTAAACTACTCTTCCTATGAATCAGCCATTTGAGTGGGTGATGGAAAATCTGGAGTGAAAACAAGGCCTTCAGAGCAGACAGTGCTACATGTCGAAGCAGATCTCTTGCTGGGTCCCGATAGCTCCTCAGAGATGGATTCAGAGACAGATGACCAGTCCTATTCCCCCACCGAGGTGTATGCTCTAACTTGGCACGGTTCTACTGCTCATATCATGCATATGGTGTCTTGCATTGCATAGTTTAGACATCATATACACAATATTCAACACCATGTTCTTAGTTCAGACATCATATATGTGAATGCCCTCTACTTAGCATATAAATCACATATGTGAATTAAATCATGCGATCATCATTACTTAGATAACATGTATGTGAATTATGCCATGCGATCCTGTTTAGTTAGGCATCATATCTTTGAATTATGTTATGCTATGCTATCCAGTTTAGATAGACATCATATATGTGAAATTATGTCATGCTATCTGTTTTACTTAAACAATATACATGTCAACTACTTAATGCCCTCTTTTTTCCACACTATCTATTGCATCTGTCTCTCATACAATGTCTGTACATTCAACTATGTTTCCTGTTTATCAGCCATTTAAATTAGAGCGGGTGATGGCAGTATCTAGCGGAGTAAAAACACGGTCTTCAAATAAAACAGTGCTACCTCTTGGTGGAGATAGCACCCCGGTTTTACATGCACGAGAACCAGCCCTGACACACATGACCCAGACTCTCGCAGATTTTACCCCTACTGTGATGGACAAATAACCAACTTCACCCAATCTAACCCCAACCCCAGCATATAGTAACCAAGTTCCTGTTGACATAGCACCATCTCCACCACAAATCTCCCAAACAAGAGCAGTTAGTAAGGCAGCTCCAGTGCCCAAAGCGCCAGTACTACCACGGCGAACCCCAACTCCACCAGTTAGTACACCTATTTCTGTGGAGGAAGCACAACCAGCCATTCATAGTTTAGCATCTATCGCATTTGATGTTTTTTGACCTTCAAGACTGCAGGGCTTACACCCCACATCATTTTATTAAAACCCCACCAACAAAGAATACGGGAGGTTCCTCAAGTAGAGGAACAGAAACAAAAACAGAAGACTATACAAAGCAGGCTATACTAAACAAACCTGAAAAATAAAAGTACATCTGCAAGTACATCAAGGGGGTAAGAAATCAATCTACTTTAGCATAGCCTCTTTGTATATTCTCTTAATCCTGTGCGAGAGGAGGGTAATATCATGTATAAAACCAATCCTCCATTGCCTAAAATAAGCCCTGATGTGCCTAAAAGACTTATCATTCCTGACTTTCCAAATGTTCCACCATGCTAGAAAGACCACTTCTGAAAAGAAAGGTTTATTAAAATCCTTCCTGGCATGTAAGGCAATTTCCACCATGTCATTGCCATTCAGCCAAGTGATTTGAAGATAATTCCAAATACGCATACTAAAGTTGCATTGGAAGAAGAGATGATTTCTTTCTTCAAGCACTCTAGTCAGACACAAAACACACTCCATCCCATCATTAATTTTCCAATGCCTGCACCGAATCATATCCTTGGTGTTAACTCTGTCCATTATGACTAGCCAGGCAAACATTTTAATTGTCATGGTGCAACAACTCTTCCATACACAATTGAGTATAGGGTTAGCCAGAACTGGTTGGTGCACAAAATCATAAAACTTCTTGGCCGAATATTCAGACTTTTTCCCATGTCTCCAAGCCCAGGTGTCCTTGCCTTCATTGTCCAAAGAGATCTCTCCCAGCATAGATGACAGTTGGTTGATCTCTTGAAAAGCCAATTCAGACAGAGGCAAAGAAAACATCTGCTGCAAATTGCCAGCCTGAAACATTTCCGTAACTGAAAGATTCTTATGCAAGAAGAATGAAAACAACCTTGGAAATCTATCTTGAAGAGGGGTGCAAGAATTGCCAATCTCCCAATGGTCTGACCAGAAAAGCACTGTGTCTCCTCTTCTGACTGTGACAGAGGTAACAGACCTGTATTTATCCATTAGCTTGCAAATGTCTCTCCACCAAAAGGAACCACAGATTGTGGTGTCATGAGGGACTCTCTGAAAATAATAAGAGTCCCAAACCAAGTGGACCCAGGGTACATTTGCTCTATTGTAGAATTTGTTCAGATGTTTGAGAAGCAGAGCTTCATTTTGCAGCCCAGATTCAAAATTCCAAGTCCTCCCTTAAGTTTGGGCCTGCAAACCAGAGGCCAAGCAACCAAGGAATGACCCTTCTCCTGACCATACTTCCTCCATAAGCATTGTCTCTGAATTATTTCCAATTGCTTCAGAATACCCTGTGGTATCGACAGAATAAAAAGGAAATATATAGGCAATGATGATATAACAGAGTTAACCAACTGTAATCTACTACCTTGTGGCAGAAACCAAGAACTACCTGTAAGCCTTCTCTCCATGCAATCCACTAAAGGTAGTAGATCAATGATTTTAGGCAGAGTGGTACCCATAGGTAACCCCAAGTATGTGAAAGGCATTGTGCCTAACTGACGGCCAAAAAGGGCAGCAAGGTCTGAAGCAGCAGTGGCCTCCACATTAATTGGATGCATTAAGGACTTGTGGAAGTTAATTTGCAAACCAGTGGTTGAGGAAAAGGAGTGCAACACAGTTTTAAGAACCCCCAACTGAGAGATATCAGCATTCACAAAAAGCAAAGTATCATCTGCATACTGCACCACTGGATAATCAGGGTCATGTGTTGGCAGAGGCAAGCTAAGCAAGCCCTATCGCAGGAGATTATTAATCATAGACTACAAGAGGTCAGCAACAATCACAAACAACAAGGGAGAGATAGGATCTCCTTGCTTTACACCACACTTGCACTTAAAGTATTTACCAGGTACTCCTTTCAACAAAATAGAAGAAGAGCGAGATGACAACAACTGCTAAATCTAGGTGATCCATTTCCTATCAAAACCTTTGGCCAGAAGAATTTTTATAATTGCCTCATGCTGAATAGAATCAAAAGCCTTTTCAAAGTCAAGCTTTAGCAAAATGATTGGCTTCTTAGATTGGTTACACTTATGAATATATTCAAAAGTCGAAGCAATGCATTCCTGAATTGTTCTTGACTTAGTAAATCCATATTGATTCTTATGAACACATTTGGTGATTTCTTCCTGAAACCTATTAGCTGCAAGTTTAGTGAGGAACTTCAGACCCACACTGGTCAGAGATATTGGCCTGAAATCTCCCACAGTCTCAGGTGTGTGCTTTTTAGGGATCAGTGTAATGAAGGCATCATTGAGGTTCTCTAGCTGAGCAGTCCCTGCATGAAATTCCTGCACCAACCTAATGAAATCACTGGAAATAATATGCCAACACCTCTTCATAAAAAGCCCATTAAAACCATCAGGCCCAGGTGCCTTATCAATGGGCAATTCTTGAATCACATGCTCAATTTATTTCACCTAAAACTGTTTTGTGAGGACCTCCATCCCATGCACTTTAGGAATTAAAGAAATAACGTCCTCTCCCAACATAATTGGTTTGACAGTACCAATTCTACCCTTGAATGTGTCCAAAAATTCCGTGACCATTTCCTCATGATCTAAAGAAACTATACCATCAGACAGCAGCAAACTAGCAATGGAATTCCTCCTATACCTCTCAGTTACCATTGCCTAGAAAAACTTTGAATTTTCCTCTCCTACTTTGATATATCTAATGGTACATCTCTTCTTCCAGTAAAGAAACTGAAGGTGCAAGAGATGCTCATGATGCAACTTTACCACCTTCCTGAAATTGAATTCAGCTTTGTACAAAGGCCTCATATCCTCCAAGTTATCTAACCAAATGATTACCCAATTACACTTCTCAACCAATCCTTTAATGTGAGATAGCCCTTTCTGCCATTTCTTGAGAGCAAACCTCAAAGCTTTCAATTTGTCCACAATAATTGCAGAAATATGGGTTTTGTGAGAAGTTCTGCCCCAAACCTCTTGCACACAGTCCATGAAACCAAGCTGATGCACCGAATAGTTTTCAAATCTGAAAATATGAGCTTTTGGAATAGAGGTGCTGATAGAGATTATACAAGGTACATGATCAGAAGAAGTTTTTGCAAGAGGTGTGACTTGTGTCGTAGGGTATTGGTTGATCCAACTAGCAGATGTAAAAACCCAATCAAGTTGTTCAAGGAGAGGGAAGTCTTGCATATTCGACCAGGTGAATCTTCCGCCTTTTAATGGAATTTCTAGCAGTCCCAAATGGCCTATGATCTCATTGAAAATGAAAATATCATTAACATCTCCACGAGGAAGATTTTTGTATTCCATGGATCTTATAAAATTGAAGTCTCCCATTAACAGCCATTTCTGATCAGGTTCCACCTGAAGATTATAAATCCAGCTAACAAAATTGTCCCTCAATTTACCTTGACACGGCCCATAAACATTTACCAAATATCATTGGTCATTATTATGCACCGAAGTAAGGTTAATCACAATACCAAACGGTTGCACATCCAACAAAATGCCCTTAAAACATCTGAACGCCACACAGTTAATATACCTCCAGATGCTCCTCTTGAGGGAGATTCAATGAATTGATCAAAACCCACAGGGCAAATTCTATTAATTAAAGTGTGAGGGCAAATAGAGAGCTTAGTTTCCTGCAAGCAAAAAATTGCACACTGACTTTCAGTCACTTTCTCTCTGACAGAACGTTGTCGTGCGTCAGAATTCAAACCTCTGACATTCCAACAAAGGATTTTCCAGTTACGCGTATGCATTCGGTTCATAGAAGAACAAATAAAGATGTAGCAAAAACAACATGACATACATTGCCATACATCCCAGATCACAACATAGAGAACACACCCAGTCTTCAACACACGCCACAAGTTCCAGGACAACATAAAGAGTAGCAAATTTAACCGGCTCGCTACACCTAAATAAAGTTTTGATCATCAACCTTTAGACGCTGGAGGAGGTCGAGTCATCCTTGGGATCAGCCATAAGCTTATCCTTGGAAAGGAGAGAGGGGTCGATCTCCAGCTCAACACCAATCGCCTGCAGCACCTGGAGTGGAGTGTTAGGGGGCACATCTTCAGTCTTGTCATCATCGCCAACATCTGCAGATGTGGGCTGGGCCACGGCTTCTATGGGCTTGGACCGAGGATGCCTCTTCATGGGCTAGAGGGAGAGCTGCTCGAAGACCATCGATTTGAAGCCATCAAGTTTTGCCGCGCTTCGAGTGCATCTCCTCATGGACGTGTCCACTAAAGGAGCAGAAGACTTCTTTCTCCCTCTCATTTTCTTTTCCTTGACCTGTGGTTCTCCAGAAAAGACCACAAATGATGAAAAGGGCATCACCCCCGAGACCGCAGGCAACACAGCTTCAGACATGACATCTTCAGAGCCAGGAGTAACATCTTCAGAGCCAGGAATAATATCTTCAGACATGACATCTTCAGATCCAGGAGTAACATCTTCAGAGCCAGGAATAACATCTTCAGACATAGCAACATCAGGTATGACATCCTCAGAACCAGAAACAACATCCTTGGATGGACCCCCAAATAGCGCTCTGGCCACTAGGCGTTTGTCCACAAAAGGTTTCCTTGTATTTGAAGCGCTTTGCAAACTAGCAACCATCATAGACATCTTGCGGGATTTGTCAAAAGCAATCGACTATGTGCACTTGGAATATGTGACTGTACCCAAGGGCTTGAATAAGATTGACCTGGGCACCTCCTTGAGAGAGAAATCAAACATTAAGTTTTGGAACGACCTCTTCCAGATCATCTCAGGAGGAAGAGGTGGCCCGGCCACAATCTTAGCCATTCCAATAAAGATTTGGTGTTGGTGAATGATAGGAGGCTGGTAGGGTACAATCGCCAGAGGATTTTCCAAAAGAGCAGGCTGCTCAACTTGAATTTGTTGTTCCTGAATATGTAAGTACTGCTCATGCAAAGGCTGATGCGGCTGCTCATGCTCATTCTGAACCTGCAATTGCTGCTCAACTGACACGGATCCTTCCGGCTGATCAATAACTATGGACACTTGGTCTTGTTCTGGCACTGTAGGCTGTCGGTGCTGATGAACTTCCATATCATCTCCCCAATGAGCATTGCCCCAACCAGCATCAGCAATGTTTTCAGGTGGTGGTGGAGGGACCACTGGCGCATCATTCCACCCAAGCATTGGATAGGGAGGGAGGACAAATGGCAGATTGTCTGGTATCAAATTTCCCGGCATAGGATGAGGATTTCCATCCAAAGGCATTGGGTCCTCATCATTTGGCATCTGGTCAGCAAAATCTGCTCCAAGAGCATAACATGCAATAGTCCAAGAAACTTGAGATCCACCCCATTCAGCATAATCTCCACAAACTACATCACACGGAACGAGAGGTGTATTCAGGAAGCTAGCCTCAACCAGAGTGCGAACCAAGTATGGATCTTCACTATCCCAAGAATGGAACTTTCCAAAAGTGCCTACCGCTTGCGAGATAAAACTCAGGCATATGGTAATCAAGCGGGATACCAATGAACATGAGCCAGCCTTTACGAAAACCATGAGTCCCCTTGAAATTTTCTCCCTCGTCATGTTTCATAAATCTAACAGAGCGATCATTACCCAGAGGAAATGGGGCATGCTGAATCAACGTGTATATGACAGTGGGATCCCTAACTTGAAACAATCCAACGCCGTGAAACCAGGGCTGAGCAGAATGAACCAGAGTACCTCTGTTTCGAAGAAACTGAACAATCTCCTGCCGCACAGGCCCAAGCGGTCCCTTCGGTGTGGGCATGACTTCGGCGACCATGAAGTCCTCATGGCGGCTGGGAGGACGAGCAACTGGCGTGAAGAAAGTGCGAGGAAGACGCTGGTCGCCACCATCGATGATATGGTGGCCAGCCGGCACAAAGCGCTGCGGGTCAAGCTCGTAGTTCGCCATGGATGATGGCGGAGACGATGGCCTAGGTTTTTTTTGGAAGGAAGCAGAGGAGATTGGAGCAATGTGGGTGGCAGCGATGGGACTAGACAAACTATCCCAATAACTCCAGCTCCCTTCCCATGATGGGCAGAGGTTTCCGATATACTCGTATTTTGTTGCAAAGAAATTGGCTTCCAAAGTAATCCATTGGAGCACGCAAAATCATTACAGTCTTTCCTAGAGTGACCTGAGCGGGAGCAAGCCGAGCGGACCGCTCCTATTCCACATGCAGCTGCCAAGTGGCCCCTTTGTGAGCAAACAGTGCAAGTTAACACATGGTCCACCATGTCATCGACCATGGCTTCAAATTGTCGAGCTGCCTCTTGGGACATAGGAATTTCATTTGTGGCGACAAGTGGGCTTGGGATAGGAGTAGGGGCCTGCCCATCAGAAATTGGGCTAATCTGAGAAGTTTTAGGCCCAATAGAAGCTGAGCTAATCTGCAGCATTGGGCTGTCAATCAGATGAATCTCCAAGGGTGGTGGGCCAGTGGCAGAACAGACATTTTTAACTGGAGACATTCCCGCTTCCGCAAAATGCACGGAGAGATTACTAGCATTCATGGGCATCAGATCCACAGAAACTAGATCGCACACCGGCGACGAGGTGGCTGGCCGGTGCAACTCTGGCAGCAGGATGACTGAACCAAATACAATAGGTGGCCTAGCCACCGTCCAATGCAAATCTAAAATGGGGGGCTGCCGAATAACAACACGCTCATGAGTAGATAAGTCATAACCCCCATCAGTGATTGTGTCAATGCAATTTTGTGTTGTCGGGTATCTATATCCTTTGCAAGCAGAATACTTCTCAAAAGTGGCAAAAGATAATTTCTTCTTGGCAGTGTCTGCCGACTTAAGAGAAGATCTAATCGGTGGTTTGTGCATGGCAAGTAAACCCAAAGATGATATATGCTTGGTTGGACTAATTAAAATCCATTCAACGTCACATTCTTTATGCCAAATCTTGAGTTCTCTAACCCAATTAGGCCCTCCATTGCCCCACCGATTAAAATAGCATTTGAACAGATGACAAGCAAAAGACCAAAGATCCATAATAAGAAAACCAACTTGCTTGCACGAGAGTTGGAAAGAAAAAACCTTATCCTTGACGTGAGCAACCCAAAGATCAATTGTCGAGCGACCAATCGCAGCTTCCAATGCCGCCGCCACAGAATCTTTGGACAAACGGAAGGCGTGATGGCTAAAGGACACAATCAATGTAGTCATCCCATTGGATGGATCATGTGACCAATAGATTTGAAAACCTCATCTGAGAAAACCCTACCCTTGGAGAAATCCAAGCCAAGGGTATATCCTCCAGAAGAACCCATAGAAGATGGGTATTTCCTTGATCCAGAGAAGACGCGGGAGGAGATGGTCGGAGAGGATCCATAGATCAGTGGAGGAGAGTGGAGATCGCTGATGAGGGTGGGAACGCCATGGTGGAGGGTGGGAGCATCATCCCCATCGCATTCGATGTTGTTAAATCCTATGTGCGTATCTTCCCATCATGGAAATATTATACTGAAGATGAAGGAAAATGCCAGTTACAGGTGTTTGTCCAGGAGTTATGTGTAAGTAATGTTATTCATGGCAATTACTTTGCTTTGTCCCATACATTCTACCTCGATGATGGTTATAATATAGCAAATATTTCATTTTTCTCTATAGAGAAGGACTGATTTGGAAACTCAGGATGAAGTAACCTATGCTAATACCTCTTCTATCTTCAAGAATGCTTGGTGGCAGTATCGGAATTACCTGAAGAAAACGTACTTCACTGGCAAAGAAACCCATCAAATTCCCTTACGTTCTCCTGAGACACATGTACTGGACGATGACTAGGAACGCTTTGTTTTGTACTGGTCCCGAACCAAGAATGTGGTAAGGTCTATGAGCTCATTTTCTATTTTTAAGTACTATATTCTTGCGTCTCACTGTACTCTATTCATGTAGAACAAGTTCTTAAACCTGAAGAACAATGGTTCTCATTTAAGATTCCATTGCTATCGTGCATACTGCTTTGCTCTTGTATTACTATATTTACTCATACAAACTTATTTTTAAATTGAAGGATCCAATCGAAACTCCAACGGCACAGCAGGTATGTTCACGCATGTTTCTTTAACAGGTTTGATCTTATAAATAGCTATGTTGATTTCAATTTCAATTATGTATACAATTGACTTCTCATATCATGCACATTACTAGCATCATAACAGGGCCAATAGTGTTGTTGTACATGTAGACCCGTGGTACCCATCTGAAATCTTGTTGTGCCGTGTAGTTTCCCACGCTTTGTATTCTTTTAGTGATGCTCTCTCTTGAACTGATATGATTTTAACCGTGTCTCTATTTTGATTTGGCAATACAATGCAGTGACCATAGGACATAGATATATGTTTGATTGATGCTTTTATAATGTACTACTTGTCAATAGAAGACTTTGTAGTTTAATCTTGTCCACCTTGCTAATGATCTGGTTCACCGAAATGAGTTTCATATACTAGTACATGCTAAACCTGTTATGTGTCTGCTTGTTTCTTCTTTTACAATGTTGGCAGAATATTGGGGAAGAGTGCCTTATTAAGCAATGATAAAAGAAGTAATGCAGATAAGGTTCAGGATCGTGAGACATCCTTGTTTGTCTCCAACAAAGCTGATAAAGCACCTAAGGAAAACTATCTTGAAGATAGTGAGGCAACCCCAAAGTCCTGTCTTGGTTTACTGTTCGAGTTACTAGCCACTACCGCTTGCACAAGCTATTCAAACTCACTGTCTGAATCAGTTCAGTTTCTTAAGTCTCAACTACAAGCTGAAAGATATCGATCAGCTGTGCTGCGACAAGAAGCAGAAGGACTGCGGAAGTCCCTGGAGCATTCAGATGCATACTTTCTGGTGCAACAACAAGCGTTGGAGGATTTTAGCGCCAAACAGGACAAAGCTAATAAGCTTGCTAAGCTTATTGCCAGCATGGTGGATACCCAGGATAACATTTCTTGAGCTCTTCTAAAGTTGTTTCAGTTATGGACTTGTTTTGCTGCCGCGTTTATTTGCACTAGTGGCCAATTTTGACGGCCAGTGTATGTAATATGCTACTTTGTTCCCTATATTTGCACTGGTAGTGAACTTTGATGCCCAGTGGATGTCATATGTGTAATAGCTATAATAGGCTAGCGTTAGTTGCTTGCTTATTTATTTCCTTATTGTCTTGTTTGTAGTCACTGCAGTTCTTTTTTCGTGTTTTTCTAGGGGCCACAATTACCTATTTTTGGTAACTAGGCCACAATAATCATGGCAACACATGGACTGTTGTAACCATGGGCCTCCTGCGGGTCGTATGATCAATGGGCCTTCTACGGGCAGTAGGATCCATGTACTTTCTACGGGCCATATGATACATGGGCCTTACAGGTCGTAGGATCCATTGGTTTTCTATGGGCCATAGGATTCATGGGCCTTCTACGGGCGTATAATCATTTTGCCAAACATGGGCCGTAGTATTCGTGTACCATAACGGGCCGTTAATAGTCTGTATTTCATAACGCTATGAAAAAATCCTAATGGGTTAATGGGCCACAAACGGGCCGAATGTAACTACGGGCTGAATTTGGCCCACAAACGGAACAGGGAAGTAACGAACCGTAACTAACCGAATTCTAGAAATGATCCCAAGAATAAATGGGCCCTTAGAAGGCCAAAAGTTAACATGGGCTGGAAATGCCGACGGAATAATGGGTCGTTAATGGGTATAAAGTGATACACTGTTTATTATGGGCCAGTTTCATCTCGGGCCTTTAATGGGCCGAGAGTTACAAAGGGCCTCATATGGGCCGAAAGACATCATGGGCCATACATGGGCCGGAAGTTACAACGGGTTGGAATCATATTGGACAGCCCAGATGAAGCTACTGGGCTTAATTCCGATAGGCCATAATGGGCCGAGGGTTAGTGGGTCATAAATGGGCTATATACGATCAGGTCGTTAACAGGCTTTCCGTGGACTGGCCCGTTACCTTTTGACCAAGTCAAACGGGCCGGCCATTTCACCAGAATGGGCCTCTGTTGGGCCATGACACGTGTCAACGTATCATAGGCGCCTCCTGTCCAATGAGTGGATGACATCTGTCCCAACGGTGAGTGTCACGCCCAATATGCGATACTATCCTAAAGAGACTCGAAGGTCCCACCAAGGATAGAACCTTATATTGACACGCTTTTTGGAGGTGGATATCATTACATCAAACCGTTACATAATAGTTGGGATACATACAAAAGACATACAATTCCACAAGAATACATTAATACATCGTAAATAAGACAACATCCGACTACAGATGAATCACAAACAGAAGCTCAAACGACATCCACCCTGCTAGCCCAGGCTGCCGACCAGGAACCTATCCCGAGATCGACGAAGAAGAAGAAGAACTCCAACACAAGCAAAACATTGCTCTCACATCATGAACATCGCATAAACCTGTACCTACAACTGTTGGTGTAGTAATCTGTGAGCCACGAGGACTCAGCAATCCCATCACCATGGGTATCAAGACTAGCAAAGCTTAGTAGGTAGGGATGGGGGTAAAGTGGTGAGGTTGCAACAGCGACTAAGCAAAATATGGTGGCTAACTTACGAATACAAGAGTAAGATGAGAAACTACGCAAACGTTCGCCCACTAGTAACGATCAATAAGTGATCCTGAACTACTTACGTCCAAGCATAACACAACCGTGTTCTCTTCTCGAACTTCCCAAAAATAGACCATCACGGTTACCCAACACGGTTGGTGTATTTTAATTGAGTTAACTTCAAGCCTTCTACAACCGGATATTAACAAATTCCCATCTGCCACATACATGCAGGCACGGCTCTCGAAAGTTTAAACCCTGCAGGGGTGTCCCAACTTAGCCCATGACAAGCTCATGATCCACGGAGACAATCCTCCATCGCGGGAAACCCGATCAGACTTGGAATCCCGGTGCACAACACATTTCGACAATGGTAAAAAAAATCAGCAAGACCGCTCGAATGTGCCGACAAATCCCGATAGGAGAGGCGCATATCTCGTTCTCAGGGCACACCGGATGAGACATCCTACAAGTAAAACCAACCCTCAAGTTTCCTCGAGGTGGCCCCGCAGTCTACTCAGTTCGGACCAACATTTAAAGAAGCACTGGCCCAGGGGGGTCTGAATAAAGATGATCCTTGGGTCCATAACTCCCTAGGAAAAGTTTAGGTTGTTATTAGGCGAATGTTAAAACCAAGGTTGGGCCTTACTGGAGGAGTTTTATTCAAAGTTAACTGTCAAGAGGGTCCCATACCCCTCATCGTGTTAGGGACGCAAAATCAAGGAACATAACACCGGTATGATGGAAACTAGGGCGGCAAGAGTGGAAAAAAACACCAAGCATAAGGTCGAGCCTTGCACCCTTTACCAAGTATATAGATGCATTAATTAAATAAGAGATATTGTGATATCCCATGATATCCATGAAAATCCATGTCCCAACATGGAACAACCTGCAACTGCACCTGCAACTAGCAACACTATAAGAGGGGCTCAGCAAAGCGGTAACATAGCCAAACAACGGTTTGCTAGGAAGGGTGAAAAGGTTAGAGGCTTTCATGGAAATTTGGGAGGCTTGATAAACAAGTGGTAGGTAGCACGACATAGCGATAGCAATGAGAAAACTAGCATAGCAAAGATAGTAGTGAGATCCAAGGTGACGGGTCATCTTGCCTGAAATCCTGCTAGGAAGAAGAACAAGTCCATGAAGAAGATGAATCCATGTAGTCGAACGAATCCTCACAATCGCAACGAAACAGGAACTATCGAGAAGGAGCACAACCCGAAAGAAGCAAACAACATGGTAAACACACAAGCACATAAACATGACATGATGCTCAACCAAGTATGATGCATGGCAAGTCTACATGATGCAACTCATGGCAAGAGATGATGCATACAAGAACAACACATCAAAGCAAATTTAAATGAGGCCGGAAACAACATATAACAATTCCGGTAAGTCTTCATATGCAGATTTCGAAATTGGTCCAGATATAATTAGAACACAATGTTGAAGTTGTTAAACATCAAGTTAAAATGCACCAAGATGATCTACATGATTTTCTAGTCAAGTTACATATAAAGTTTGTTTAATTCGGAGCTACGGCCTAGAAGATATGAGCAAAACAAGTTAAACATGGAATTGATGCAAATGCAAGCAAAACAACATCACAATCACTCCAAAACATGGATGCAACAAGGTAACATGAAACTACAGGCAAAACTAAGCAAGTTCATAAAGAGCATGCTCAAAATGGAGCAACAGTTCAACACATACATTCAATACAAGAGTCAAACACAATCTGCCCAAAACAACAACTAAGCACTTTGCAATCAAGGAAACAACAAGCTACATGAAACATATGGGCATAAACTTGATATGCACTCAAAGTACAGACAACATGCTTCAAATAACGTTTAATGTTCAGTTCATAGGCATCAATATTCAACCAAGCTGATAAATGCAAAAAGCAACTTAATAACACAGATTATGACAGTGAAAAACAGGGCATACATGTGAGCAGGTATAACATGTTGGCATGTTGGAGGCATGAAACAATGATGATATAGTGCAGGAACATAACAAGAAAAGCATGGCATTAAAGTACAGGTTATACATGGCAAAACATGATTACTAAGCATCTCCATGCGACCCATAGATCAATGACAATCAACAAGACAAGATGCAACATGATATAAGATGATTCTCATACTTAGAGGAAATTTGGGAATGCAACACATAACATTATGATGCTGACTTTGGAGGCACATAATAGCAGGCATAGCAACTTTAATAAACATGCAAAAGACATGGGAATGTAGTAGACATGATATAATTCAACTTAGTCCATGGGCACAAATTCATATGGAGCATGGAGTACTCACAATGATGCTTGAAAAAAGGAACATGATGTTAACAGGATGACGAATTTAGCATGATGGCAACTTGAGAGCAAGACAAAGACAAGCTACAGCAAGTTATGATGACAACCAAGGACATGGCATCAAAGTACTCATAACAAAGAGCAAATAACATAAAGGCATCATAACCATATGGCTTATGGACTAGTGGGAACCATCAAGACAAGATTGAATGTTGTAACAGTTTCAGCAAGTGATACACAACAACAACATAGCATGTTTGCAAGCTTGGGACAGATGTCATATGAAGTCCTAAATTAACAAACTTGGCATGTGGACAAAGTAATCATAGCATACTTAAGTTCATGTAATTGGAACATCTCCAAAAGAAGCATAGGTTGATCAATATCAAGCTCACAACATGTCATCATGAAGTTAACAGAAAACTAGAACATCATATAGGCATGTTCATGGCAATGAAAACATATGCTACAAGGCCTGTATGAGGCATTAAAACGCATCGCATGATAGAGCATAACATGGACATCAAAACACCTGTACTCAAGTTCACCAAAATATGCATGGATCTACTTGTGGCAACAAGTCAACATAGCAACATAATGTTACAGTACAGACTTTGCAAAACCACTAAGTCACAGGAATCAGCAACATTAAGTAGCACACTTCAGAAGCTGGTGCTAGTCACCACAAGGCACATAAAAATACATGGATTGCACCACTTTAATATGGTATGAATATTCTCCTAAAATATGTAGACATGATGCACAAAAGATACACACACAAAATGCAATGAAAAAGGCAAAACAGCAAGTTCTGACAACTTTCAATAGTTAACATCATATAGCACTCTTGCAACAGGGATTAACATGGCATAATGCATCCTAACATGCATTCAAAGCACACCATCATGTAGACCATCACAAGATGAACATTTCGACATATCATTCACACAAAACGGAGCAACATGCACATAGATATGACATGGCAAACAGGCATGCATGATGTTGAGATCTGGGGAGTTAGTCAATTTCAGGAAAAAAACATGATCGGGCGTAATATAGCAAACTTGCGCACAGGGCGGGGTTTAGCATGAGGCTCACCATGTGGGCTCGGCCTAGGAAGGAAAGAGGATAGGAAGGTCGGGCGCGTTGGGCCGCGCACTGCGGTGGGCCAAGGCCGTGGCCCACGAGGCTGGGCCAAGGAGGCACTCCGTCATCGGCGTCTCCTCGAAGCAAAGACGACACCGGGAGGTAGGGGCAGCTCGTCACCGGCGCCTGGGATGGGTGAAGGTAGGCCAAAGGGTCGGATTGAAGCAGGGGTGGACGGATCCGATCCCTCCTGACCCATTCTAGTCGGATCCGGTGGCGGTGGACGGGACTTGGACGGCGACGAGGTCGTCGGTGAGCACCAGCAGTGGCGGCGGCCTCCTGCAGCAAGAGGGATGGGGAGATGGGGGAGATATAGGAGGGGAAGGACGAGACTGGGTGGCGAGGTCCTCAACTCCGGCGAGGGGCGGACAGAGCCAGGGCGACAGGGTCAAGCGGCGGCGCGGGGAAGCTCGGGATCGGGATGCTCCCGATCCAGATCGAGCGGGCCACTTGGGAGCAGGGAGAGCCAGGCGGCGGCAAGATTCAGGCCCGCTTCGGCCCAGCGCGGGCTGAACATGGGCCGGGCGGGCCTCGGCGGCGAGGAAGCGACGGGGGAGATGTGGCGTGCTCCCATAGGCCCGGGACAGCGGGGACGGCGGCGGTGGCCCGTGGGATGGTGACAAGTGATGTTGAGGGGCTGCCTGGACGCGGATTTCTGAGGAGAAGGTGGAAGGCGGCGGCTGATAATTAGGGTGGCATAGAAATCGAGGAGGAGGGGAAGGAATGTCCAGATTTGGAAGGAGGGGTTTCCTTTTATAGGCAGGGTTAGGGTTTGAGGGGTTTCCGGACCCTCCGTCACGATCGGACAGCAACGGTCGAGGGGGGGGGGGGTTGGTTGGACCTAGGTGGGGTTAGTGGGCTGTGTAGGAGAGGTCTCGGGCTGAGAAGAGAGAGACAGAAATGCAGCCCGTCAAGGTTTCCAAAGACCGAAAACGTCCGATGGTTTGACCGACTATAATGCCGCTATAGATATCCGTTGGGGCATCAAATGAACTCCAAATGCGATGAAACTTGGCAGGAGGCCTACTAACAACATAGCAACACCCCACACCAACTTTCATCCCATTCCGAGAACATTTTCCGGCCACTTATAAAATAATATTTTGGACGTGCCGTGGGCATGTGCGAGTGTGGTTGGGCTCATAACAGACAATGAAAGGAACTGGGAGACCCGAATGGATGCAAGTTTTGAAAACATGATGATGAGATGCACATGATGACATGGTAAGATGCAACATGCAAGCAAATGAAATGGAAACGATGACGTATAATTGGAAGACACCTGGCGCATCGGACTCGGGGCATTATAGTGAGCCAACACGTGTTTCCTCTGGCCAATGAGAATTTTACACGTGGAAAATCCCCATTGGTCCGAGCTGTTAACGGGTTATCGGATCCAACACCGGACCCGATAGCTTAATGTCGACCTATTACGGTGGATGCTATGTGTCGGTCACCCTTGACGAAAGCACTTCTATGACGCGCAATTTATCGTCATGGAAGTGGAGACTTTCGTGATGATAATTTTGGTAATGTCATGGAACACTTCTACGATAGCACACGTATGACTATTTTGATTCTATCATAAAATCGTCATGGATGTACATGCGACAGAAAATGTGACCTACTATGACA
This sequence comes from Triticum aestivum, assembly GCF_018294505.1. Lineage (NCBI taxonomy): Eukaryota > Viridiplantae > Streptophyta > Magnoliopsida > Poales > Poaceae > Triticum > Triticum aestivum. Next base: position 312,700,545 of record NC_057809.1, on the reverse strand, counting down.
ACGACGTATCATCACGGAAGTGTATTTGTTTTGTAGTGTCTACTTTGACGACATTCTTGTGTTTAGCAAGTCCCTCAAAGAGCATGTGAATCATATTAGGGCCATTTTGCAAACACTTAGAAAAGAACTTCTCTATGCTAATATGGATAAATGCACTTTTCGTGTTGACAAGAACGTTTTCTTGGGCTTTGTTGTGTCTTCCATGAGAGTTCATGTAGATGAGTCTAAAATTGAAGCAATTAAAACTTGGCCCCAACGCACTAATTTGCAACAAGTGTGTAGTTTCCTTGGTATAGCGTGTTTTTATTGTTGCTTTGTGAAAGACTTTAGCACTATTGCTGCATAGTTGCATGCTTTGAGTAAGAAAAATACACCTTTTGTTTTGGGACCATCTCAATCTACTGCATTTGATGAGCTCAAATCTTTGCTTACACATGCCCCAATTCTTGTATTACCCGATTTCACCAAAACTTTTGAGGTTCATTGCGATGCCAGCGGTCATGGGATTGGTGGAGTTTTGATGCAAGAAAAGCGAGCCGTTGCATATTTTAGCAAAAAACTTTCCGATGCTCAACTTAACTATCCTATTTATGACAAAGAATTGTATGCTTTAGTGCGAGTATTACATTTTTGGGAGCATTATCTTCACCCACATGAATTTGTCACACATACCGATCATGAGACACTTAAGTATCTCAAAAGGTCAAACTAGGTTGAATAAATGGCAAGCTAAATGGAATGAATTTATTGAGTCTTTTCCTTACGCAATAAAGTACAATAAGGGCAAAGAAAATGTTGTGGCGGATGCTCTTTCCCACATATGCATGCTTGTTACTCAACTAGAGTTGAATGTTATTAGCTTTGAGCATATTTTTAAAGATCTTTATGCAAATGATCCTTCTTTTGCACTTCCTTATGCCCAATGTCTTACTCACACTTATTGGGAGAACTTTTATCTCAAAGATGGCTACCTTATGCGTGCTAACAAACTTTGTATACCCGAGTCTTCTCTATGTTTGTTTCTTTTGCAAGAGGCTCGAGAAGGTGGACTCATGGGACATTTTGGACGCGACAAGACCTTCACCGCACTCTCCTTCAAGTACTTTTGGCCAAAGATGTTCCGTGACGTGGCATGCTTCACAACGAATGCTCTACAAGTTGCAAAGCTAAATCCAAAGCACAATCGCATGGTCTACATATGCCACTTCCGATTCCATATCAACCATGGGAGGATATTAGTATGGATTCCGTGCTTCTTTTGCCTAGAACTCGCAATGGAAACGATTCCGTATTTGTTGTTGTGGACCAATTCTCAAAAATGGCACATTTCATACCATGCAACAAGATAGACGATGCTTCACATGTTGCTAATCTTTTTTGTAGAGAAATCTTGAGGTTGCATGGAGTGCCAAGGACCATTGTGTCGGACCGGGATGTCAAGTTCTTAAGCTACTTTTGGAAGACCATTTGCGCCAAGCTCGGCATCAAGCTTCTAATCTCAACGGCCTATCATCCTCAAACCAATGGCCAAACGGAAGTCCCAACCGGACGCTATCTACTCTCCTACGTGTGTTGATCAAGAAGAATATCAAGGAGTGGGAGGAGTGCTTACCCATCGCTGAGTACGCCTACAATCGAGCACGACACACTACTACCGGCAAGTCCCCCTTCGAGGTTGTCTATGGCTTCAACCCATTGTCCCCATTGGACATCCTACCTCTTCCGCTCCAAGAATGCGCAAACATGGATGCAAGTGCAAGAGCATGTTTTCTAAAGAAAATGCATGAAGATACAAGCGAAACGATCGAGCGTCAAGTACATCTCATCTCCACCAAGCTAAACATCAACAAGACACCAATGGTGTTCCAACCAGGAGATCTCATATGGCTTCATCTTCACAAAGACCGCTTTCCCAACGAGCGCAAATCAAAGCTACTACCATGAGACGACGGGACATTCAAGGTGCTAGCATGCTACAATGACAATGCTTACAAGATTGACATCCCACGCGACAAGTACAACGTAAGCGACATCTTCAACGTCAAAGACATGGCCAAGTACCATCGTGATGAAGATCACGATCCGTGGATGGATCTCTCCCAAGGGGGAAGATGATATGGAGCATCCCTCCATCATCCCGATGGACTCTAAACCAACACATCAAGCCCCACATGGACCTATGACAAGAGCTTGAGCACGTGCAATGAAAACCGAGGTGAACTCCTTCCTACTTGACTAGCACATGGACGTGAATGAGATTTGGTTGCTAATTCACCAAAATACCCTATGCATGATTAGGTACTAAGAGGTACCCCTCCAAGCAGCTGAGGAACATTACCAAGCACAAGTAGAATCACCTCAAGGCCGCACGAACGAGCAAGGAGCCAAAGAGCAGCAGGACAGAAGGTCCCATGTGACCCCGTGCGCACAGGCCCCCAAGACCCCATGCCTGCGGGCAACACAGGGAGCTACGACTGTAGCACCCCATGCGCATGGTCATACGTCATTTTTTCATCATGTTTTCATATTGTTATTTATAATGTTTTTATCCATAATAATGCTTTTTGGAGTAATTCTAATGCCTTTTCCCTCATAATTTGCAAAGAACACACCAAGAGCGAGAATTCCGGCAGCTGGAAATCTGGACCTGGAAAAGCTACACCAGGCCACCTATTTTCTGCACAACTCCAAATGAGCTAAAACTTCATAGAGATTTTTTATGGATTATTTAAGAAATATTGGAGCCAATAAACACCAGAGGGGGCCACCAGGTGGGCACAACCCACCTGGGCGCGCCAGGCCCCCAAGCGCGCCCTGGTGGGTTGTGGCCTCCTCGACCCACCTCTGGTGCCCATCTTCTGGTATATAAGTCATTTTGACCTAGAAAAAACAAGAGGAGGACTTTCGGGACGAAGCTCCGCCACCTCGAGGCGGAACTTGGGTAGGAGCACTTTTGCCCTTCGGCGGAGCAATTCCGCTAGGGGAACTTCCCTCCCGGAGGTGGAAATCATTGTCATCATCATCACCAACAACTCTCCCATATTGGGGGGGGGGGCAATCTCCATCAACATCTTCAACAGCACCATCTCCTCTCAAACCCTAGTTCATCTCTTGTGTTCAATCTTGGTACCGGAACTATAGATTGGTACTTGTGGGTGACTAGTAGTGTTGATTACATGTTATAGTTGATTATTATATGGTTTATTTGGTGGAAGATTATATGTTCAGATCCATTATGCTATTTAATACTCCTATGATCATGAACGTGTTTATCATTTGTGATTAGTTACTTTTTTCTTGAGGTCACGGGAGAAATCATGTTGCAAGTAATCATGTGAACTTGATATGTGTTTGATATTTTGATACTATAAATGTTTTTATTCCCTTAGTGATGTCATGTGAACGTCGACTACATAACACTTCACCATGTTTGGGCCTAAGAGAATGCATTGTGGAGTAGCAATTAGATCGTGGGTTGTGAGAGTGACAGAAGCTTAAACCCCAGTTTATGCGCTATTCCGTAAGGGACCGATTGGATCCAAAAGTTTAATGCTATGGTTAGAATTTATTCTTAATACTTTTCTCATAGTTGCGGATGCTTGCGGGAGGGTTAATCACAAGTTGGAGGTTTTTTCAAGTAAGAACAGCACCTTAGCACCGGTCCACCCACATATCAAATTATCAAAGTAGTGACCACAAATCAAATCAACATGATGAAAGTGACTAGATGAAATTCCCGTGAACCCTCAAGAACGCTTTGCTTATAATAAGAGACCTTTTTGGCCTGTACTTTGCCTCAAAAGGATTGGACAACCTTGCCGCACTTTTGTAACTATTATCGTTACTTTCTCGTTACAAATTATCTTGCTATCAAACTACTCGCTACTTACAATTTTAGCACTTGCACACAATACCTTACTGAAAACCACTTGTCATTTCCTTCTGCTCCTCGTTGGGTTCGACACTCTTACTTAACGAAAAGAGCTAAAATTGATACCCTATACTTGTGGGTCATCAAGGCTATTTTCTGGCTCCGTTGTCGGGGAGTGAAGCGCCTTTGGTAAGTCGAATTTTGTAAGGAAACATTTATATAGTGTGCTGAAGTTTATTGTCACTTGTTACTATGGAAAACAATCCTTTGACGAGTTTGTTTGTGGTATCTTCACCTCGTCCGGAACCAAAATTAGCAACCCCTCAACCTACTGCACCTACTGAAAATATTGAATATGAAATTCCTTTGGGTATGATAGAACAACTGCTAGCTAATCCTTATGCAGGAGAAGGAATCGAACATCCTGATATGCACTTGGTATATGTGGAACAAATTTGTGGATTGTTTAAGCTTGCAGGTTTACCCAGGGATGAAGTTATGAAAAAGGTTTTCCCTTTATCTTTGAAGGGAAAAGCATTGGCATGGTATAGGCTATGTGATGATATTGGATAATGGAATTGGAATTATTTGAAATTGGAGTTCCACCAAAAAAATTATCCTATGCATCTAGTTCATCATGATCAAAATTATATATATAATGTTTGGCCTTGTGAAGGAGAAAGTATCGCTCAAGCTTGGGGGAGGCTTAAGTCAATGTTATGTTTATGCCCCAATCATGAGCTCTCAAGAGAAATTATTATCCAGAATTTTCATGCCCGGCTTTCTCGTAATGATCAAACCATGCTTGATACTTCTTGGTTCATTTATGAAGAAGACTATTGAATTCTGGTGGGATCTTTTGGAAAGAATTAAACGCAACTCTGAAGATTGGGAACTCGGCGAAGGTAAAGAGTTAGGTATTAAGTGTGATTGTGTTAAATCTTTTATTGATGCCGATGCTTTTCAAAATTTTAGCACTAAATATGGTCTTGACTCTGAGATAGTAGCCACCTTTTGTGAACCATTTGCTACTCATGTTGAACTCCCTAAGGAGAAGTGGTTTAAATATCACCCACCTATTAAAGAAGAAATTAAAGAGACAGTACCAGTTAAAGAATAAACTATACTTTATAATGTTGATCCAGTTGTTCCTTCTACTTATATTGAGAAACCACCTTTCCCTGTTAGGATAAAGGAACATGCTAAAGTTTCAACCATGGTTAACAAAATCTATATTAGAACACCTAAACCTGATGAAGAAACTAAAGTTGAACCTAGTACTGCTATGGTTAAAGATCTCCTAGAAGAAGATATGGATGGGCATGTTATTTACTTCTGTAAAGAAGCTGCTAGAATTGCTAAACCTGGTAAAAAAGATGAACATAGACATGTCGTTGGCATGCCTGTTATTTCAGTTAAAATAGGAGATCACTATTATCATGGTTTATGTTACATGGGTGCTAGTGTGAGTGATATTCCTTACACTTTATACGAAGAAATTATGAAATACATAGCACCTGCTGAGATTGAAGAAATAGATGTTACTACTAAACTTGCTAATAGAGACACTATATCACCAATTGGGATTGTTAGAGATGTTGAAGTCGTGTGTGGGAAAGTAAAATACCCTACTGATTTTCTTGTTCCTGGTTCCCCACAAGATGAGTTTTGTCCCATTATCTTTGGTAGAACTTTCTTGAATACAGTTAATGCTAAGATAGATTGTAAGAAACAAACTGTTGGTGTTAGCTTTGGTGATGAGTCTCATGATTTTAATTTCTCCAAGTTTAGTGGAAATCATCATGAAAAAGAATTTCCTAGTAAGGATGAATTAATTGGTCTTGCTTCTATTGTTGTTCCACCTACTGATCCTTTAGAACAATATTTGCTAGACCATGAAAATAGTTTACATATGCATGAAAGAAATGAAATAGATAAGGTTTTCTTTGAACAACGTCCTCTGCTTAAACACAATTTGCCTATTGAAACTCTAGGAGGTCCTCCTCCACCTAAAGGTGATCCTGTGTTGGAATTAAGACAATTGTCGGACACTTTGAAATATGCTTACCTCGATGAAAAGAAGATATATCCTGTTATTATTAGTGCTAACCTTTCAGAACATGAAGAAGAAAGATTATTGAAAGTTCTAAGGAAGCATCGGGCTGGTATTGGATATACTCTTGATGATTTAAAGGGCATTAGTCCCACTCTATGTCAGCACAAAATTAATATGGAACCTGATGCTAAACCCATTGTTGATCACCAATGTCGGTTGAATCCAAAAATGAAGGAAGTGGTAAGAACAGAAATCTTAAAACTTCTGGAAGCAGGTATAATCTATCCTATAGCTGATAGTAGATCGGTAAGTCCTGTTCATTGTGTCCCTAATAAAGGAGGTATTAGTGTTGTTCCTAATGCTAAGAATGAACTTATTCCACAAAGAATTGTTACAGGCTATAGAATGGTAATTGATTACAGAAAATTAAACAAAGCAACTAGAATAGATCATTACCCCTTTCCTTTTATTGATCAAATGCTTGAAAGATTATCTAAGCACACACACTTTTTCTTCCTACATGGATACTCTGGCTTTTCACAAATACCTATTTCTTTACCTGATCTAGAAAAGACTACTTTTACTTGTCCCTTTGGAACTTATGCTTATAGACGTATGCCTTTTGGTTTATGTAATGCACTTGCTACCTTTCAAAGATGTATGACTGATATATTCTCAGGTTGTTGTTAAAAGATTGTTAAGGTTTTCATGGATGACTTTTCTGTTTATGGTAAGTCTTTTGATGATTGTTTAAGCAATCTTGAGCGAGTTTTGCAGAGATGTGAAAAACAAATCTTGTTTGGAATTGGGAAAAGTGACACTTTGTGGTTTATGAAGGCATTGTCTTGGGTCATAAAATTTCTGAAAGAGGTATTGAAGTGGACCAAGCTAAGGTTGATGCGATTGAGAAAATGCCATGTCCTAAGGACATCAAAGGTATTTGTAGTTTCCTAGGTGATGCTGGTTTCTATAGGAGATTTATCAAAGACTTTTCTAAAATTTCTAGGCCTCTTACTAATCTTTTGCAAAAGGATATTCATTTTGTTTTTGATGATGATTGTTTAGAAGCCTTTGAAACACTAAAGAAAGCCTTAACATCTGCACCTATTGTTCAACCACCTGATTGGAACTTGCCCTTTGAAACTATGTGTGATGCTAGTGATTATGTTGTTGATGCTGTTCTAGGACAAAGAATTGATAAGAAACTTAATGTTATGCATTATGTTAGTAAAACTCTAGACAGTGCTCAAAGAAATTATGCCACTACTAAAAAAGAATTCTTAGCAGTGGTGTTTGCTTGTGATAAATTTAGATCTTATATTGTTGATTCCAAAGGAACTATTCACACAGACCATGCTGCTATTAAATATCTTATGGAAAAGAAAGATGATAAACCTAGACTTGTTCATTGGGTTCTCTTGTTACAAGAATTTGATTTACATATCATTGATAGAAAAGGAGCTGAGAACCCCGTAGCTGATAATTTGTCTAGGCTTGAAAACGTGCTTGATGACCCACTACCTATTGATGATAGTTTTCCTGATGAGCAGTTAGGTGCAATAAATGTTTCTCATAGTACTCCTTGGTATGCTGACTATGCTAACTACATTGTTGCTAAATATTTACCACATAGCTTTACGTACCACCGAAAGAAAAAATTCTTCTATGATTTGAGACATTACTTTTGGGAAGACCCACATCTTTATAAACGAGTAGATGGTATTATTAGACGTTTTGTACCTAAGCATGAACAAGGACAAATCCTACGGAAATGTCACTCTGAAGCTTATTGAGGGCATCATGCTGGAGATAGAACTACTCTCAAGGTATTGCAATCTGGATTTTATTGGCCTACTCTCTTTAAGGATGCCCGTAAGTTTGCCTCTTCTTGTGATGAATGTCAAAGAATAGGTAATATCGGTAAGCATCAAGAAATTCCTATGAATTATTCACTTGTTGTTGAACCATTCGATGTTTGGGGATTTGATTACATGGGACCTTTTCCTTCCTTTAATGGGTATACACATATTTTGGTTGCTGTTGATTATGTTACTAAATGGGTAGAAGCTATTCCAACCAGTAGTGCTGATCACAACAACTCTATTAAAATGCTTAAGGAAGTTACTTTCCCAAGGTTTGGAGTCCCTAGATATTTAATGTCTGATGGTGGTTCACACTTTATTCATGGTGCTTTCCGTAAGATGCTTTCTAAGTATGATGTTAACCATATAATTGCATCACCCTACTATCCTCAGTCTAGTGGTCAAGTTGAACTTAGCAATAGAGAAATAAAATTAATTTTGCAAAAGACTGTTAATAGGTCTAGGAAGAATTGGTCTAAGAAATTAGATGATGCACTTTGGGCTTATAGAACAGCATATAAAAATCCTATGGTATGTCTCCTTATAAAATGGTCTATGGAAAAGCTTGTCATTTGCCTCTTGAGTTAGAACATAAAGCTTATTGGGTAGTTAAAGAACTCAACTATGGTTTCAAACTTGATGGTGAAAAGAGGCTATTTGATATAAGCTCCTTAGATGAATGGAGAACCCAAGCTTATGAGAATGCAAAGTTATTCAAATAAAAAGTTAAAAGATGGCATGACAAAAGAATTCAAAAGTGTGAGTTTAAAGTTGGATAATATGTTCTTTTGTACAAAAATCATTTTAGATATTTTGCAGGGAAGCTCCTCACGAAATGGGAAGGCCCATATGTCATCGAGGAGGTTTATCAGTCTAGAGCCAAAAAAATAAATAACTTCGAAGGTACTAACCCGAAGGTTGTCCATGGGCAACAAAAAACATTATATCTCAGGTACGCCTATTAATGTTGAAAGTAATATTATCCAAACTTTGACACCGGAAGAGCACATAAAAGAGTCCTTTCGGAACACTCCAGAATCGTGAAAATAAAGAGGTATGTGATACGTAAATAAACGGACTCCGAGAAATCCACAAAAATATTTTTTATTAGTTTTGGAATATTTTAAAATTTTGGAAATAAAGAAACTTCCAGGAAGCGTCCCCTGGTGGGCACAAGACACCAGGGCGCGCCAGGCTGCCTGGCGCGCATAGGTGGGTTGTGCCCACCTGGGACACCTTCCGTACTCCGTTTTTCTTCCATATACTTGTCCTCCAAGATAAAAAAAATCTATATATACTTCCCAACTTGTTGATCACTGTATCATGGAGAAATCTTCTGTTCTCTTTTTCCTTGATGTATTCTATCAGATCCCATATGTCATGGCCTCTTCAAGCTCCTCCAAGGACAAGTTCTTCAAGAACGTCATCAACCCATATTTGCGGGAAGTGGTGCAGCACCCTCAGGTCATCTAGATGCATGAGGCGGTGCTTCACCTCCGCGATATGTCATGTCCCAAGGGGATGGGAATCGTGGAGGCCAGGCTTGAAGCTGTGGAGCAAGACGTCTTCCGGTGCAAGGGAATGGAGTGTGGGCTCAATGCCAATCACCTCATGATCACGTTCCTTTCCCATGATCTCAAGATGGATGGCAAGCCCATGAAGGACATCATCTTCACCCTCAATGAGCAAATCAACTTTCTCCAAAGACAGATTTATGATCTCCAAAACCAAGTCTTTGAATATGAGGCAAGGTATAAAGGTATGAGTTTGGCTGCAGGTTGTAGGACTCGTGAGACTCACTCCTCCTCTTATGATGGTGGGCCATTGCCATGGAAATCCGAGGAGAAGATCTCTCCTTCATCACCATCATATTTTTTACCACCAAAGGCGAACTGAGTATCGGGTATGGGCACTCCCCTTGGCTTCCCCCAAGCTTGGGGGAGGTGCCCCGGTATCGTATCATCCCACTATCTTTTTGCCTTTACTTATTTTAGTTCGATCCTTTCTTCCTTGAGAGTTTGCTTAGTGATCTATCCTTGTAATCGTGTGCAAGTTATATAATAAAGTTAGTTTGAGTTTTTGCTTTCTTTAATTTCATGTTGTAAATAAATAAATTAAATAAAAAAGAAAAGAGAAAGGAAATAAATCAATAAAATTATATACTACTCCTATGGTAGGTGATGGCACCACATAAGGAAATGTATAAGTAGAAAATTTTATTAGAGATTGACAAACATAGCATTAGTCAATGGTGCAACTCATGAAAGAATTAATAAGGGAAGAGAAGATTCACATATAGACATACTATCCTAGAAATCTTTTACGATTGTGAGCCCTCATAAAAATATTATATGCCAAAATTGTTGACATTGGACAAGGAATACAAATTGATGATTTATGTTTGTTTATATTCACATAGAAGTCATATTGTCATAGATCCTTTAACATGTGATGCTTGCCCCTATCTTGCTAGCCAAAAATTTCGCACTACGTAGAGATACTACTTGTGCATCCAAAAACCCTTAAACCCAAATATTTTTCAAGTGTCCACCATAACTACCTAGGGATTGAGCAAGATCCCTCAAGTAAGTTGTCATCGGTGCAAAAAGGCAATAAAAATTGCTTCTAAAAGTGTGATATCATTTAGTGTAAGAGAAAATTGAGCGTTGTACAAACTTGGATGACAAAGAATAAAAGCTACAGACTGCATAATAAAGGTTGTCATCTTAAGGGGCAATACAACGTGACATTCTCTTGCACTAAGGGATTGAGCATACAAACAAATAAGCGCATGGCAACCTCTGCTTCCCTCTACGAAGGGCATATCTTTTACTTTAATGCAAAGAGTCAAAGTTTTTCTCTCTATTCCTTTTATTTTTCTCCTTTGGCAAGCATCATGTGGTGAGGAAAGATCTAGGCACATATGTCCAGCTGAATATAGATGGCATGAGTTATTATTGTTGGCATCACCCTTGAGGTGAGTATGTTGGGAGGCGAAACTATAAGCCCCTATCTGTCAGAGTGTCCGGTTGAAACGTTTTGCTCATGGGTACAAGGTGAGTGTTAGGAATCATAGAAGACTATATGATGGTTGAGTATGTGGACTTGCCGAAAGGCTCCAACAAGTGACCCTTCCTAAAAAGATGATGAATTGTAGTTACAAAGTAGACTGAGAACATAGTTTGTTGGTTTCTAATAGAGCTTTTCTTTATACTTCGATTGTGTGATGAACTATTACTTATTCATGAGAAGTATATGATAAAAGTCCTATGATAAAAGTCCTATGTTTAATTTTGTTGATGTTATATTAATCAACAGGATGCTTCTATGTCTGTATTTTGTTTTTACCGACACCTCTCCCTCAATGCATGAGGACATCTTTTCGATTTCGGTTTTCCTTTGAGGACAAGCGAGGTGTAAGCTCGGGGGAGTTGATACGTCCATTTTGCATCATGTTTTCTTACAGTTATATTTATAATGTTTTTATCCATAATAATGCTTTTTGGAGTAATTATAGTGCCTTTTCTCTCATAATTTGCAAGGAACACACCAAGAGGGAGAATTCCGGCAGTTGGAAATCTGGACCTGGAAAAGCTACATCAGGCCACCTATTCTGCACAACTCCAAATGAGCTGAAACTTCATGGAGATTTTTATGGATTATTTAAGAAATACTGGAGCCAATAAATACCAGAGGGGGCCACCAGGTGGGCATAACCCACCTGGGCACGCCAGGCACGCCCTAGTGGGTTTTGGCCTCCTTAGCCCACCTCCGGTGCCCATCTTCTGGTATATAAGTCATTTTGACCAAGAAAAATAAGAGGAGGACTTTCGGGACGAAGCGCCGCCGCCTCGAGGCGGAACTTGGGTAGGAGCACTTTTGGCCTCTGGTGGAGCGATTCCACCAGGGGAACTTCCCTCCCAGAGGGGGAAATCATCGTCGACATCATCACCAACAACTCTCCCATCTTGGAGAGGGCAACCTCCATCAACATCTTCAACAGCACCATCTCCTCTCAAGCCCTAGTTCATCTCTTGTGTTCAATCTTGTTACCGGAACTATAGAGTGGTACTTGTAGGTAGTAGTGTTGATTACATCTTGTAGTTGATCACTATATGGTTTACTTGGTGGAAGATTATATGTACAAATCCATTATGCTATTTAGTACTCCTCTGATCAAGAACATGTTTGTCATTTGTGAGTAGTTACTTTTGTTCTTGAGTTCACGGGAGAAATCATGTGAACTTGATATGTGTTTGATATTTTGATAGTATGAATGTTGTTATTCCCTTAGTGGTGTCATGTGAACGTCGACTACATGACACTTGACCATATTTGGTCCTAAGGGAATGCATTGTGGAGTAGAAATTAGATGGTGGGTTGCGAGAGTGACAGAATCTTAAACCCCAGTTTATGCTCTATTTCGTAAGGGACCGATTGGATCCAAAAGTTTAATGCTATGGTTAGAATTTATTCTTAATACTTTTCTCGTAGTTGCGGATGCTTGCGGGAGGGTTAATCATAAGTAGGAGGTTTGTTCAAGTAAGAACAACACCTAAGCACCGGTCCACCCACATATCAAATTATCAAAGTAGTGAACACAAATCAAACCAACATGATGAAAGTGACTAGATAAAATTCTCGTGAACCCTCAAGAACGCTTTGCTTATCATAAGAGACTGTTTTGGCCTATCCTTTGCCTAAAAGAGGATTGGGCTACCTTGCTGCATTTTTGTTACTATTATCGTTACTTGCTCGTTACAAATTATCTTGCTATAAAACTACTCGCTACTTACAATTTCAGTACCTGTAGACAATACCTTACTGAAAACCAATTCTCATTTCCTTCTGCTCCTCATTGGGTTTGACACTCTTACATACTGAAAAGAGCTACAATTGATCCCCTATACTTGTGTGTCATCACATGGGCGTGTACCGCACGCAAGGGACCCCGTGCGCACGGGCCTCCCAGGATGGCCGGCTGAGATTGCCTCTTCGCCCTCCTTTTCATCTACTTCGACCCCAAGGATATATAACTCGTACCTAGGACCATGCTGAGGGTTAGCAAAGTATTAGATGGGATATTTGTGAAATTTTCTCCTTCTACCTTCTCCATTGGAGATCAAGGCCTCTTAGGAGAGGATCCACTTGAGGATTTCAAGACCTCCATCTTGGAGAAGACTACCATCATCAAGACCTCATCTCTAAGGAGTGGGAAGAACTCTATCATTGTATCTTTCCTTTGATTTTGGTTGTGACTTGTGGATCTTGTGTTGCTACTCTAGTGGATGTGTAATTGGGTATTGTTGGAGTGAATTCCTCTTTCTGATTTCTTGGTGTTCATCCTTTTCCCCTCCAAGTGTGAAAAGCTCCATCTTAGTGTTTCACCCTACAATAGAAGGGTACGAGAAGCCGCTGGCAACACTGGAGTAGGGCTCCGCCAGACTGCTCCCCCAGCTTGCCACGGCGCTCGAGGGAATCATCGTCAGAGTGGGCCCCATGGTGGAGGGAGAGGCTCGCGCACTTTTTACCTCGGTCGCGACGCGCATCTTTAGCCACATCCATCTTCGGGACCCCAACATCGGCCTTGGTGCATTGCTCGAACCTGTGGATCCTGATCTCCATGATGCTGCTGCTGAGACTGTGAAGAAGAAGGTGGAGGCCCTGCTTCAGAAGTTCCTCTGCGTCGACCCTGCGGCCGTGGCTAATGGCAAGGACGGCGGCGACGTTGTTGATGACGGGCCTCCCCAGGCGGGCGACGGTGATGTCCAAGGTTGAGGAAGTGGCTCGAAGGCAGTGCTTCCCCCTATTTGAATCCTGAAACATTTATCGTGCCTCATGGAGGCGTAAGAAGTTATGCTTTGAGCTTTTAAGAAACAATATGCTTTGTACTAATTTGCTAGGGTTCCGTGATTTCCTTTCTGTTTGCTTTAGTGTTCTACGTCGGTAGGGCATGGCCCCGTGCATACCTCAACCGCCATTGGGTCATCCGGATCACCAGGACGAAACCAAGGGGTGAGGGGCTACGTGAGCAGTGAGGCTCCTGAGTCACGATGCTCAGAAGTCCCCCTTGATGTACGAACAGCCCTCGGGAAGGAGATGCTGGTGTAGATTTTAGCATTCTACGTCGGCAGGGCCCGGTCCCGCGCATACCTCAGCCGCCGTTGGGGCGTCGGGATCACTAGAACGAGACCAAGGGGTGAGGGGCTACGTGACTAGTTAGGCCCCTGGGCCGCGATGCCCAGGGGTACCCCTTGACGTACGAACAACCCTCCATACCTTTCCTCACCGGGCTCTCGCACGGGAGGGGCGCGCAAAGACCAGGTCTAAGGGACCCGGCGAGGTGGGGTACGCTAGGCGTGGCTTGAGCATATCCCCCATGCCCAGCCCCCTCGCGCGACTCCCCCGAGGGGAAAGCAGCGCGATGAGGCTGAGCAGCAATCCTAGTGGCTCCCATGAGGTTACTGCAGCCCTTAGGCTGCCCTCGGTTGTTTATTCACCAGCGTGGAGCATGGTGCTTCCGCTCTTGCACGGGCATAGCCACTCCTCGACCGTGTCGTCCGCTAGCACGGAGCATGGGGCTTCCACTAGTACGTGTGTGGGAGCTCCCACTAATGGGAGACTTTGGGGTGTGTACAGCCCCGTCCTAACACGTGGCTTGCACGGCAGGACTGGAGGAGGTGTGTATGGGCACTCATGTGCCAGCGCAGGACTCACGAGGCTCTACCTCAAGGCGGGTTGCACCTGAAATTGATCCTGAACACTTGTGATGGTCCTGCAAGATGGTTAGGCAGCCTGCACCGAGTGAATCTCTTGAGGTTATCACATGAGAAGCCCAAACACCAACGACTCCAGGAGGTGACGTGAACAGGGCCGACCCGCTAGACAGAGCTCATCCATTGGGTTTGTTGACGCTGCAGGGACGGACCCAAGCACAGACGCCGTGCCCAGTCTTCTCATGCGAAGGTCCTAAAGAAAGACAACCAGCGCGCGTCTGCCAGGCACCGGGTCGCGCCCCTAACTTATCCATCACCGATTTAGCTCAAGTGAGAACAAGGCACCAAGGACCATGGGAGGTGACGTACACAAGAGCTGGCCCGTCAGCCAGAGCTCAGCCACTTGGGTCTAGCGACACTGCAGGGACAGACCCGAGCCAGTCCTTAATAATGAGGCAGTCGTGGGTGGGTTTGCAATGGCGTACGACGTTCATGGCGACAAAGCACCGGACAGATAGGTGATAATTGTAAAGCAACTCATGGAAGAGGGTAAAGCTAGTTCTAATAGATGCATAGAACAATACACGCCGCAGGGACGGTGCCGGGGAAAATATATAGGGGCGGGCATTTTCCCCTCACTCATGCACAGACAAGCCAAGGCCGTGCCGGAATGCAAGAAACCAAGGGATTTGAAGAACCAACACGTAGTCCAGAGGGAGCAAGATCGAGCCTAAGGAGCAAGATATCGGCAGGAGAAGGGCCTCCCTTGCCGGGTAGGAGAGCCCGGCAAGGGGCAAGGCTGCCACCAGAAGTAAGCAACCGAGGCTCCCCGGCAGAGCCTGACGGGGCTCGCGGGGGCAGAACCACCCCACCAACCATTGAAGCACGACTCACGTTGTCAATCAGTGCGGCGTCAAGATGCAAGATGGTTAAGTGGTAGCCATTCGCCACATCGCATCCATTTCCTATGGAAGAAGCCTAGATATGACACGCGTCCTACAACGTGTGAAGAGAACAGGTGCGGAGCTGGCAAGATAACCTGGCAGGCCCTGCCCGGTGACGGATGATGTGACACTCAGCGGCGCATTTGATGCACCCTGTCAACCCGCAGAGTTAGGTATGATAGCACTGTTCGCTATCATATCAGTGGATAATGACCACTTTGCCGCTGTGGTGACCCCTTTATCTATAAAAGGAGGCCCATGTCACTCATAGGAGGGTTAGAAGGTTGGAAAGTTGACAAACCCAAGCCAGCACACGCGTGTAGTCGCTGCACCCCTAAGGCAAACCTTGCCGGGCAAGTGTACTACGCACCACCACATTCATTCCACCATCAATCCACTAAAGCAGGAGTAGGGTCTTATGCCTCGCGGCGGCCCGAACCTAGGTAAATCGCTTGTGTGCTCTCTGTCCCACTGTCGTACACTGGTCTGCTCTTTGTGCAACGCGCCGTCCCCCCACCGAACCAACAAGGGGCCACCCGGTCCCATATGTGGCCGCATAAATCCCGCGACATCTTTGGCGCGCCAAGTAGGGGGAGCGCTTGCGCGAACCTGAAAGTTCACGCAACGCGTCACCTTCATCGACATCTTCATCCTCGATAGCGTCGTCGACCATGGTGCCCGCGAAGGTGCAAAAGCGAAGCGGGTGAAGATCCACCCTCTAGCCGTATTTCCACTCTCCATGATTTACCATAGCAACGGTCATGACCAAGACCATGGCTAATGGAAATAGATTTACTCCGGCGTCTCATATGGTGCTATCGCCATCTGAGTGTTGTCCAGAGGAAGGGCCACAAGATGTGCGGACTTGAGCTCCCTCCTTCCTGTTTCCCCCCACCTCGTCGATAGTCGAGTTGCTTTAGCCTCGGCGTCATCAATGTCGATGATTACCATGTGACGCTCGGTCCAGTATTTTCCCCATTGTGGATGATCCTAGGCGGAATACTGGTATGAGTCCATTGATTGATGCCTCGGCAAGCACACTTTAGCGAGGCTGCCCGCCCTGGCACAGCCCATGCAATGGAGGCTGCTGCACTGACTTGAGGGGGGAGGGGAGCAAAAGGAAAGGGGACCGGCGAAGCCCGACACCATGCCCATGTGCCCACCAGCCACAAGAGATACATCATGATCCTCGCCGGGAAGGAAGAAACCACCTAACCGCCTTCCACTTCTCCAGGCGTCATGGACGCGTCGAACGCGCGCGGCCCGATAGACAGAAAAAGAAGCTTAAAACGAAAGCTAAGTCCATGTTATCACTTCTATTTGATGTGTTTCAGATTTCTGGAGTCGTATGTCCCTTAACTCCAGGAAGTGTTCGTATCGTGAAAGCCCTCATGCGATGGAACCTTGGCTAGTTTGTTTTATCGCTCCATCGTCCTGTCCAGAGCCACGCTCGCAGGACGAGAGGCTGCGTCGAAAGCTACCTGGGAAAAACCTGCCGAGACGCATCCACGCCAAGATGACTGTTAAGGGCCGGACTCTTACGACAATCGCGGCAATATGATATCGGCAGACATCCAGAGCATACAAAGGAATAGATCATACGAACACGATCATATAGAGTTTAAAGTGATAAACACGCACTTAAGGATCCAACTAGAAGTATCGGCCTCGCTCAAACACTATAGATAAAATGGCTAAACACAAAATACACGTCATGTTCAATTACAGGACCAAAAGAAATAACTTAAACATGGAGAACCCTGTCGGCAAGGGGAGCAGCCTTCTTCTCAGCGGCAGCAACGTCAGCACCCGTTGGCGGCCTCTTGAAGCCATGACCAAGGTCGAGCTCTGGGTGGCGACAGGCGATGTTGCTCAAGACCATGAAGAGGGCATCGCGAGCGAGCCTCCATGACTCGGTCGCCAAACGCTCGGCCCTCCCCTCTTCATGCACCTTCAACTTGTCAACCAACTCATCGAAGAAGATCCCCAGCTTGACACTCGGGACCTTCTGCTCGCTGGCTAAGTAGACTTGGCCGTCCATGCCCATCGCTGCAGCTTGGGCGCCAAGACATTCTGCAATGTCAATCAGGCTCTTGATCCAGAGGTTGTTCATGTCAACCTGATTCTTCAGCATGTCCTCTGCATCTTGCCAAAGACGTTTGGCGGTTTCCAAGTCCTTGGACAGCAACTGCTGCCGGGATTCTAGGGATTCTGCCGACTGCTCCAGTGAGTCGATCCTTGCCTTCATATCAGAGGTGTTGCCATTGGCGGTCTCAAGGCTTTGGGTCTTAGAGGAGAGCTGCGACTGCACATCAGCCAGGTGAAGCTCTGCTTGTCGTGCCTCTTCTTTGAGTGCCTCCACCTCCTTGGCACTCCCAGCAAGGCCTTCATTCAGTTTGGCCACCTGCTGGTCAAGCTCGGCCTTGGCGGAAGACATGGCATCCAGATCTTCAACAATCTTCTTTAACTGGGTAGCATGGTCAGTAGCAAGGGTGTCCAGAGCAGCCCCATGCTTGTCCTTCAATTCCTTGGTGTGTTGCTGCACGAAGGCCACCAAACTTTCATCCTTGGCGCGGAGGGTAGCTTCAAGATTCTCCTCCCGAAGGGATATCTCTTGCTCCCTGGCATCCAAAGATGCTTTGTGGTCTGCCAGGCGCCCCTCCCGAGACATCTTCCCTCATCATCTGAAGCATCTCTTTCTTGTCGTGCCATTCACGCAACTCCAAGCACTTGTCATTCAGCTTCTGATCCACTTTGTCGGCGGATTTGCGCCGCTCCTTAAGCTCCTGCCACTTCTGGTTGTGTCTGGCCTGCAGTTCCTTCAAGCCCACCGCCATGGGCTCGATGAAGGACAAATCCATGCTGATGGCAGCTGAGTCATCGACCTCCCCACCTTCGAGATGTAGTGGTACCAGAAGACGTTGAAGCTCTTCATCAAGCTCTGCGTCTATCAGGGACAGGTCGGGGGCTCCAATATCAGGCAACAATGGCACCACAGCCAGCTTGTTCGAAGAAGATGGCGGGGCATTAGCCGCGCCCCGGAAGAAGGGAGTGGGCCCATGGTTTGAGGAGGAATCTTCGCCTTGATAACCACTTCCTCTACCGAGGCGCTTTCTAGGAAATGCTCCACAACTGCCAAAGAACCTTGTGTCCACCGGCAGCCAGATCATGCCCCTCAGTAGCCACAACCTTTGCAGCTTCATCTGCGGTGGACGTCCCTATGTCCGCCACCACCTCCAACAAGTCTGGTTCTTCGGCCCGGGGGGCTGCAGGCGGAAGGGGCTAGTGAACAGATGAAAGAATGGAAGTCTCGAAGTGAATAAAGAAGCCGGTGGAGGCAGCCAGAGTATGAAAAGGAAGAAGGGTTAAGCTAGATACCTCGAGAAGTCTGCCGAGCAGGAGTTTCTGTTTCCCCGGCAATAGTCGTTGCTGGATCACGAGCCTCATCCTCTGCCGGGGTGGACTCGGCAGCCTCCTGCGCTCTCTTCATCGTGGAGGATTCCATGACAACATCTTCGGCTTGAGCGGCAGGAGACACGTGCTCCTCCTAGAGTGGCTCGCCCTGCGTTGCCTCGCCCCCTCCCCTGCGTGAAGGGGCGGAAAGGCTATCTGCATCATCTCCAGTGGGCGGGGTTAAGTCTCCGCTCCCAGGTTGGGGGCTCGACACGGGGTCTTCTGCATCCTTCTGGCCGAAGGCGAGCCCTCTACGCCCTCCAGTGACCCAATGCACCGGAATTTCCTCTAGGAACGATGGATGAGGGTCTCCGTATCCTCTTCCACTTCCTTGTCGGCGACAACAAGAACAAGAGGTTGATACTTCTCCAACGTATATATAATTTATGAAGTATTCATGCTGTTATTTTATCATTCTTGGATGTTTTACAATCACTTTATAGCAACTTTATATCATTTTTCGGACTAACCTATTGACTCAGTGCCCGGTGCCAGTTGTTGTTTTTTGCTGGTTTTTGACATCACAGGAAATCAATATCAATCGGAGCCCAAACACCACGAAACTTTATGGAGATTTTTTTGGACCAGAAGAAACTCAATGGGCCAGAGCTGCACCTGGGGGTGAGCCGAGGGGGGCACAACCCACCAGGGCGTGCCAGGGCCCCTAGCGTGCCCAGGTGGGTTGTGCCCACCTCGGTGGCCTCTCACACCCCTCTTTGCATTATAAATTCCCAAATATTCCGAAACCCTTCGGGGTTAACCTTGATCAGAAGTTCCACCGCCGCAGGGCTCCGTAGCCACCGAAAACCAATCTAGACCCACTCCGGCACACTGCCAGAGGGGGGAATCATCTCCGGTGGTCATCTTCATCATCCCGGCAGCCACCACAATGAGGAGGGAGTAGTCCACCCTCGTGGCTGAGGGTTTGTACCAGTAGCTATGTGTTTGATCTCTCTCTCTCTCTCTCCCTCTCCCTCGTGATCTATATCATGGGCTTTGTTAATATAGTCGGATCATATGATGTTTCTCCCCTCTATACTCTTGTTGTGATGAATTGAGTCTTTACCCTTTGAAGTTTTGTGTTGTCGGATTGAATATTCAGATATGAGAACACATGATATATGTCTTGTGGTATGAATACTTGAGGTGACAATTGGGGTATCTTATTGATTCACTTGATATATGTTTGGCATTCAATTCGTGGATTCCCGCGGTCATATTGGGGTAATCTATGCATAGGGGTTGATGCACATTTTCATTATCTTTTCTCTGACGGAAACTTTGGGGTCTCTTTATTGTTCTTTGTGTGGATTTAGTATTATGAATATGAACTTGCTTTGGTGTTATCTTCGTATGGACTCTAGGATGTATCGAACGGAAAAAATAGCTTTGTGTTATTTTAGTACGGACTCTTGAATAGATCGAACGGAAAGAATAGCTTTGATGTGGTTTAGTACCCTACAAACAATTCCTATATTTTGTTCTCCGCTAATAGGAGCTTGGGAGTGATTCTTTATTGCACTTTGAGGGATAATCATATGATCCAACTATGTTAGCATTGTTGAGAGATTGCACTAGCGAAAGTACGGACCTTAGGCCTTGTTTTTAAGAATTGCGATACCGTTTTTGTGCCCGTTTACTATTTGCTACCTTGCTGTTTTTACTTATTCAGATTATAAAAATATATTTCTACCATCAAAATTACACTTTTATTACCATCTCTTCGCCGAACTAGTGCACCTATACAATTTGCCATTGTATTGGATGTGTTGGGGATACAAGAGATTTCTTGTATTCGGTTGCAGGGTCGTTTGAGAGACACCATCTTCATCCTACACCTCTCACGGTTTGATAAACCTTAGGTCATCCACTTGAGGGAAAATTGCTACTGTCCTACAAAACTATGTGCTTGGAGGCCCAACACGTTTCTATAATAATAAAGTTGCGTAGTAGACATCAGAGGTCTGTCGGCGAAAGCATTCAAATCTGCTTGGAGAGATATCAACCACAAAAAGAAATCCTCCTTACTCTTCCGCAATGAGCATGGAGTTCAAGTTGAACTCCGTGCGATGAGGGGACTCTCGTCTTCTCTTCAGAGATGGAAGGGTGGAGCTTCCTGGCAGCTTCGGCGCCTGCCGTGACATCAAGGGCTCCGGGGGATATGAGCTCTGTGAGGAGCTCGAGCCAGAACGGGAGCTGGACTCTGCCTCCGTGGCCACCGGCCGTTTGGCGGAAGGTGCCTTGGCCTGAGCAAGGCGAGGAGATTGGCGACACGCCACCTCGGCCTTGGAAGACTTGGTGGAGATCTTCTTCACCTTCTTGGTGGGTGGCGCCGGGTTGGAGGTCTCCGCTCCTCGGGCGGCGGCGCGCCTACGGGTACGCTGGTCTGGGTCCAGTGCGGGGGCTTGCGGTCCCACCGCAAGCAATTCCTCTTCAGGGGCCGCTGTCGCACCCCCATACCTCTCCACCTCCTCTCCCTCCTAGAGCTCCTTTGCTGCCGTGCTAGAGCATCTAGCCCGACAAAGTTATCCCCGGCAGTATCTTCCGTGGCTCGCGCCTCGCTGCCGCCCTGGGAAGAGCCCCTGTTCCCAGCCTTCCCTTTGCCTTTCCCGGCCTTTGCGGCCTTCTCCATCTCTCCATGGCGGGCATCTTTGTCCTCCGCGACTCTCTTCAAAATATACGCTACCTCTGTAGTAGAGGTGCGTTTATACATTCCCTCCTTGGCCCTGGTGGCCTTCTCCACCAAGGTGCTTGACCACTGGAGCTCTTCATCAAGAGAAGGGAGCTGCAAAGTGCCCGATACTCCCTCAGCATTGCAATCCAGCATCCACTTCAGTATCTAATCCCGGGCAGAGTTGATGTTCAGGGGAACGACAGATCCCGGGACCTTGAACATCTCGAAGAGACCAAATAGCTGGTCGCACAAGCAAGCATTGCCATAAAATGACAAGTTCTTGGCATCAAGCTCTTTTCTGGCGCCATTGCCGGGGAGGTGAGTGCTTGAAGGTACATCTTTAGATCTTGCAACTGAATCTTTTAGTTTCTTGTTTTATCGCTAGTTTTGTTTATAAAAGAAAACTTCAAAAAATGGAATTTAGGTTGCATCATATTATTGATCATCTTTATAATATCTTTCTTGAAAATGATGGTTCGGAAAATTGTGCTCAATAGTTAGAAGAAGAAGTCAATAAAAATTTTGGCACAAAATATTTGAATGATGAGCATGATTGCAATGTTGTTAGTATAAATTCTTTGAATATCCAAAATGCTAATGATGATTGCACAAGTCATGACAAAAATGTTTCTTATAAGCATGTCAATTTTTGCAGAGTGAATTGGGAATGCATTTGCACACTCAAAAAGGAAGATACATTTTGTAAGAAGCATAAATATTTAGAAATAAAAAAGTTGCAAGAGAGGCTAGATGATTGTGCTGAAAGATGTAATTTTTTCGCCATCCTTTTGAACTTTGCAATGAACGTGGTCATTTAAATCTCCAATGTAATTTATTTCATGATCAAATCGTTTCCAAACATTGTGATAACTTGATTACCCTTGAGCATCATAAAGAGCTTAGCCTTCTTTTGGGGTATGAAGAAATGAAACATATAACTAAGGGTTTTCCAAATCCCGAGAGATTTCTTGGTTTTGATCTAGAATAAATTTATATGTTTTGTACGGTAAATTGCATTGAGAATCCTTATATTGCCAACTATGTAAAGACAATAAAACAAATAGAATATGAAGAGAGTACTAATGAAAGGGAAAATATTTCCCAATACCCTCCTAGTGTTTATTATGATGAATCAGGTAACAAGGAGGAGCTTCCTATCCGATCAATCTCTTGAACAAGAAGCTTGAAATAATTAATTAAACCCGCACATGGTGTGGTGAATAAGAAGAAAAGAAGAAATAATAGAGGTAAAAAGATATCTCTCCCAAATAATGTTGCTTTCATCACCATCGTGCCTCATGAAAGTGAATCGAATATGTTGATGGAGGATGATGATATTGATGATGACTTTGTTATTCCTATTGCTTGTTGTGATGATTATGATTGGGAAGAATATGATAATAATGTTTGCTATACTATTGGTGCCATTCATGCTATTGATAAGAATGATTGTGATGATATGCAAAACCACAAGCTTGGGGATGCTATGTTTGATGAGTATGATATGTTTGAAGATTTATTTGCTGGAAATAATGCTTGTCATAATCTTGGGTATGCTTTGTTTAACGAATATGATCCTTTGTTTCCTTCTACTATCAATAAGAAAATTATTTATGATAGCATGCCTCCTATTTATGATGATTACATTGGTGAAGGTGAGTTTGGAAGAGTGTCAACTTTAGGTAGTAGTGATCCCACTAGTTTGGAGGGTGTTGAATCTTATTACAATATTAATGAAAGTGGATTTGTAGAGGTCATGACTTTATTTAGTGATACATCCACTATTTTGTAAGAGGTTTCATTTGATTATGACAATGAAGTTGCTATCTATGATGATTATTATGATATGTATGCCATAAAGAGAAATAAATCTTCTATGCTTGTGCATCATGAAAAGAGTGTTGTATGTGATAGTTATATTGTTGAATCCATTCATGATGCCTCTGAAAATTATTATGAGAAAGGAACTTATGCCCTTACATATCTCAGTAATATCGAGTTTCTTCTCTATGTGTTGATTGCTTTGAAGGTACACTTGTTTTGCCATCCTATGATAGTTGATTATTGTTCCCATAAGTTTTTTGCTCACAAAGTCCCTATGCATAGGAAGTGGGTTAGACCTAAATATGCTAGTCATATGCTTCATGACGCTCTCTTCATGTTTCAAATCTTATCTTTTATGCGAGCATCATCGAAATCATCATGTATAGCTTAAAAGGAATTAAAGAAAAACACTTGTTGGGAGACAACCAAGCACTTTTACCTACTTTTTGTGTGTGTGTTCACATGATTATGCTACTTTACTAATCATGTTTTATTGCTTTTGTTTCAATAAAGTGCCAAGTAAGACCTTTGGGATGGCTTACCGTGATAGTTGATTTGATTTTGCTGAAAAACAGAAACTTTTGTGCTAAGGAAAATAATTCTCATTTTTAACAGAAGCGTGATAAAATGCTGATTCTTTTTGCAGAAGATTAATAGATAAATTTCTCAGGTTATCCTAATTTTTCAGAATTTTTGAAGTAGCATAAGTATGGTTTGAGTACATATTACTACAGACTGTTCTGTTTTCGACGGATTCTGTTTTCAATGCATAGTTTGCTTGTTTTCTAGTTTCCATGGCTTATATTGCTCAATATAAATTTTAGAAATGATATGATATAGTAGGCATTGTGTGGGAAAAATTATGAATCTTGTCTTTGGCAGTACGAAAAGTGGAATGGTTTGCTCTTTATCATACTAACCTATCTCACAAAGTCCCGTTAAGTTCTGTGTGATTGAAGTTTTCAAGTTTTGGGTGAGATATCGATATGAGGAGAATAAGGAGTGACAATAACCTAAGCTTGTGGATGAACAAGTCACCCCCAAGGAAATATTCAAGGAATATCCAAGCAACTAAGCTTGGGGATGCCCTGGAAGGCATCCCCTCTTTCGTCTCCAACATTATCAGTAACCTCACTTGGAGCTACGTTTTCATTCGTCACATGATATGTGTTTTTCTTTTAGCATCAATTTATTTTTTTAGGATTTTCTTGATGTTATTTATAATAATTTTTCATCTTTTATTTCAATAAAAGTGGCATTGATAGCCTTTGCTATGCTTATTTTGCAAGTATACATGTTGCTGTTTGAAAACAGAAAGTTCACCGCTGTTGCAAAAATTCCCTAGAAAAGTCAGAATGTGATAAAATGTTGAATTTTTTTGTAGAATGAGCTCTGATAAATTTTCTACAGTGTGGTAAACTTTCATAATTTTTGGAGTTAGGGAAGTATTGATATTCTTGCATTGTTTATAGACTGTACTGTTTTGGCATATTGTTGTTATGTTTGAATTGTTTGCATATGTTTGCTTGTTTAATGATTCTATTTGACGATAGGAGTATTAAATATGTAGAGGCATTTAGTATGCAATGTTGAATAATAATTTTAGTGATTTTACACAGTAGAGAATGATAAGGTTTTTGCATTGGTTTATACTATCTTATCTCACGAGTTCTTGTTGAGTTTTGTGTGGATGAAGCTTTCGAGATTTAGGAAAACCGTGACACGAGAGGAATTAAGGAGACACAAAATCTCAAGCTTGGGGATGCCCAAGGCATCCCAAGATAGTATTCAAGAAGTCGCAAGCATCTAAGCTTGAGGATGCCCTAGTAGGCATCCCACCTTTCTTCTTCAACAATTATCGGTTAGTATCGGTTGAGCCTAAGTTTTTGCTTCTCCACACGATGTGTGCTATTCTTAGAATTTCATTTTATTTTGTTTTTTTCTTGCTGTTTTAATAAAATTCTTAGATCTGAAGTTTTTAAATAAAATAGAGTCCTCAAATAGTTGCCAGGGAGGCTAAGTAAGCGGCATTTACATCCCGTTAACGAAGCTCTTTTCTATGTCATTTACTCTTGTGCTTCACTTATATCCTATGAGTAAATTGTTGAATAAATTGAATATCCTGAAGTTGAAATCATATCATGCCTAGTGGTAGCTTCACATTTGGGTTTAGAGAGTGAAATCTTTTGAGGCTTGACTATCACAATATTGGTCATACAAGCAATTCACGAATAATTAGTATAAGGAAGAGAACTTTCACATATAAATACACTATCATGGAAATCTTTTGTGATTGTTAGCCCCTATCAAAATATTATATGCCAAAATTGTTGACTTTGGACAAGGAAGACAACGTAATGGTTTATGTTTGTTCATATTCACATAGAAGTTATATATTGTCATAGATCCCTCAACATGTGGTGCTTGCCCCCCATCTTTGCTAGCCAAAAATTCCGCACCAAGTAGAGATACTACTTGTGCATCCAAAAACCCTTAAACCCAAATCTTATTTTCAAGAGTCCACCATACCTACCTAAGGATGGAGCAAGATCCTTCAAGTAAGTTTTCATCGGTGCAATAAGGCAATAGAAATTGCTTCTGAAAGTGTGAGATCATTTAGTGTAAGAGAAAATTAAGCGTTGTACGAACTTGTGATGGCAAAGTAATAAAAGCGACAGACTGCATAATAAAGGTTGATATCTTAAGGGGCAATATAAGGTGACGTTCTTTTGCACTAAGGGTTGAGCATACAAACAAATAAGCGCATGGCAACCTCTGCTTCCCTCTGAGAAGGGCCTATCTTTGACTTTTATGTATTTACTTTTATGCAAGAGTCAAAGTTCTTTTCTCTATTCCTTTTTATTTTTCTCTTTTGGCAAGCATCATGTGGTGAGGAAAGATATAGGCAGATATGTCCAGTTGAATATGGGTAGCATGAGTTATTATTGTTGACATCACCCTTGAGGTGAATACATTGGGAGGCAAAACAATAAGCCCCTATCTTTCTATGTGTCCGATTGAAACGTTTCTCTCATGTGTACAAGGTGAGTGTTAGCAATCATAGAAGACCATATGATGGTTGAGTATGTGGAGCTCTTACTTAAACTCCGTTGAATAAGTTGAATTGCAATTGCTTGGTGACTAAGAACATAGGTTGTTGGGTTTCAAGAGAATTCACTGTTTGAACCTTAACATGTGAATTGGTTGCCACTATGACATGAGAAGTTTCATAAGAAAGAATTGTTGTTATGATGCTAGGAAAAGTGATTGAAATTATCATTGGCCAAACTTTTGCACTTTTCTAGCATTCACACTTCATAAACTATTTCTTTTATCATTTACCTACTCGAGGACGAGTAGGAATTAAGCTTGGGGATCCTGATACGTCTCCAACATATCTATAATTTATGAAGTATTCATGCTATTATTTTATCATTCTTGGATGTTTTACAATCATTTTATAGCAACTTAATATCATTTTTTGGGACAAACCTATTGACCTAGTGCCCAGTGCCAGTTGTTGTTTTTTGCTTGTTCTTTACATCGCGGGAAATCAATATCAAATGGAGCCCAAACACCGCGAAACTTTACGAAGATTTTTTTGGACCGGAAGGAACCCAATGGGCCAGAGCTGCACCTGGGGAGTGCCTCGAGGGGGGCACAACCCACTAGGGCGCGCCAGGGCCCCCTGGCGCGCCCAGATGGGTTGTGCCCACCTCGGTGGCCTCATGCACCCCCTCTTTGCACTATAAATTCCCAAATATTTTGAAACCCTTCGGGGTTAACCTAGATCAGAAGTTCCGCCGCCGCAGGACACCGTAGCCACCGAAAACCAATCTAGACCCGTTTCGGCACCCTATCGAAGGGGGGAATCATCTCCGGTGGCCATCTTCATCACCCTGGCGGCCATCATGATTAGGAGGGAGTAATCCACCCTCGGGGCTGAGGGTTTGTACAAGAAGCTATGTGTTTGATCTCTCTCTCTCTCCCGTGATCTATATCATGGGCTTTGTTAATATAGTCGGATCATATGATGTTTCTCCCATCTATAATCTTCTTGTGATGAATTGAGTCTCTGCCCTTTGAAGTTTTGTCTTGTCGCATTGAATATTCAGAGATGAGAACACATGATATATGTCTTGCAGTATGAATACTTGAGGTGACAATTGGGGTATCTTATTGATTCACTTGATATATGTTATGGCATTCAACTAGCGGATTTCCGCGATCATATTGGGGTAATCTATGCATAGGGGTTGATGCAAGTTTTTATTATCTTTTCTCCGATGGAAACTTTGGGGTCTCTTTATAGTTCTTTGTGTGGATTGAGTATTATGAATATGAACTTGCTTCGGTGTTATCTTAGTACGGACTCTAGGATAGATCGAACGAAAAAATAGCTTTGTGTTATTTTAGTATGGACTCTTGAATAGATCGAATAGAAAGAATAGCTTTGAGGTGGTTTAGTACCCTACAAACAATTCCTATCTTTTGTTCTTTGCTAATAGGAGCTTGAGAGTGATTCTTGATTGCGCTTTGAGGATTAATCATATGATCCAACTATGTGAGCATTGTTGAGAGATTGCACTAGCAAAAGTATGGACCCTAGGCCTTGTTTTTAAGCATTGCAATACCGTTTTTGTGCCCGTTTACTATTTGCTACCTTGCGTATTTTATTTATTTAGATTATAAAAAATATATTTCTACCATCAATATTACACTTTTATTACCATCTCTTCGCCGAACTAGTGCACCTATACAATTTGCCATTGTATTTGGTGTGTTGGGGATACAAGAGATTTCTTGTATTTGGTTGTAGGGTCGTTTGAGAGAGACCATCTTCATCCTACACCTCTCACGGTTTGATAAACCTTAAGTCGTCCACTTGAGGGAAAATTGCTACTGTCCTCCAAAACTATGCGCTTGGAGGCCCAACATGTTTCTATAAGAATAAAGTTGCGTAGTAGACATCAGAGGTCTGTCGGCAAAACCATTCAAATCCGCTTGGAGAGATATCAACCACAAAAAGAAATCCTCCTTACTCTTCTGCAATGAGCATGGAGTTCAAGTTGAACTCCGTGCGACGAGGGGACTCTCGTCTTCTCTTCAAAGACGGAAGCATGGAGCTTCCCGGCAGCTTCGGCGCCTGCCGTGACATCAAGGGCTCCGGGGGATATGAGCTCTGTGAGGATCTCGAGCCAGAACGGGAGCTGGACTCTGCCTCCGTGGCCACCGGCCGTTTAGCGAAAGATGCCTTGGCCTGAGCAAGGCGAGGAGATTGGCGACACACCACTCGGCCTTGGAAGACTTGGTGGAGATCTTCTTCACCTTCTTGGTGGGTGGCGCCGGGTTGGAGGTCTCCGCTCCTCGGGCGGCGGCATGCCTACGGGTATGCTGGTCTGGGTCCGATGCGGGGGCTTGCGGTCCCACTGCAAGCCATTCCTCTTCAGGGGCCGCTGCCGCGCCCCCATTCCTCTCCCCCTCCTCTCCCTCCTAGAGCTCCTCTACTGCCGTGGCTAGAGCATCTAGCCCGACAAAGTTATCCCCGACAGTATCTTCCGTGGCTCGCACCTCGCTGCCGCCCTGGGAAGAGCTTGTGTTCCCAGCCTTCCCTTTGCCTTTCCTGGCCTTTGCGGCCTTCTCCATCTCTGCATGGCGGGCATCTTTGTCCTCTGCGACTCTCTTTAGAATATACGCTACCTCCGCAGCAGAGGTGCGTTTATACATTCCCTCCTTGGCCCTGGTGGCCTTCTCCACCAAGGTGCTCGACCACTGGAGCTCTTCATCAAGAGAAGGGAGCTGCCAAGTGCCCGATACTCCCTCAGTGTTGCAATCCAGCATCCACTTCAGTATTTGATCCCAGGCAGAGTTGATGTTCAGGGTAACGACGGATCCCGGGAGCTTGAACATCTCGAAGAGACCAAATAGCTAGTCGCTCAAGCAAGCATGGCCATAAACTGACAAGTTCTTGGCCAGCCCTGGCAGCAGTTTCATCCTATCCGCAACGACACCATATAGCCACGCAGGCCTATCCCTTTCCTGCAGCGGTGAGATGTAGGAGAGGAGGAAATCTTCCCCCACATGCTTGATGGTTAACCTGGCAGCCGTCTGGCGGATGATCCTATTAATTGTCGGGCACAACTTGTCCTTAGAAAGGCCATTGGCGCTCCAATCCTTGCCGTGCTCGACGCACTCCTGCCGTGCTTCACAAAACTCAGGGGCTTCTTTGTCCTAGATCCAACACCAATTCCCTCTCCATTCATCTCATCTCTCGCATTGGTACCCCAGAAGGTAATTCTTCTTCGACTGTGGTATCCAGCTAATGATCCCAGAGCGGTTAACTCTGCTCTCCACCCGCGGGACGAAGTAATGCCGGAATAAATCCACATTGGGCTTCACCCCAACGAAATTCTCACACAAATGCGTGAAGATGGCCATGGTCGCCATTGCATTCGAAGTGAAATCAAGGAGTTGAAATCCATAGATGTTCATGATTGCCTCAAAGAACTCAGAAAAAGGAGGACACAGACCATAGATGAAATAAGTGATGAGGAACTGATAAGAAATGGGGGGATTCACGTCGCCCGCTTCATAGACCATGGGCGCTCCATGCCCTTTCTCAACGGGCCGCCTCCACAGATACCCATACTTCGCCTGATGGACAGGTCCGCTCATGGTGGATGGAACAAAGACAACATCCTCGCTCCGCTTCTTGTTCAGCTCCGCCGACCTTTTGTTCCCCTCGGCGGCAGTCTCCTTCACCGCGGTCGTCGACTTCTTCTTGTCCACGGGTCTCTTCCGCATTGCTACAGTAATGCAAAAAGGATTCGTTGGAGAGAATGACAGCAGAAGGAGAAGCGAGATGGGGAACTGTCGCTTGGCTTGCGGAGGAAGAAAGTGGGGGAGCGGGGCAAGAGACAGATGAGTCGTGCCGCTCTGATTTACCATGCTCTTAAGAGGGGGGAAAGTGGGAGAGAGGCGCAAGACTTCATAAAGTTACCGTTTTACCATAACTACAACCGCCCTACGACCCCACGACGCGCAGTAATTGCGCAAAGTGAACGTTGGATTGACTAGTCATTGTGGCAAACCGTCACGCATAGCCATCTCCTGCCACGTGTCCGCACACTGTTTGGGGCCTAACCCAACATGCCACGCGACACGTATGGCTCAGGCCCGGGGGCTTATGCCGGGGGAAATATAGGGGCGAACATTTTCCCCTGACTCATGCACGGACAAGCCAAGGCCAAGCCAGAATGCAAGAAACCAAGGGATTTGAAAAACCAACACGCAGTCCAGAGGGACCAAGATCAATCCTAAGGAGGAAGATATCGGCAAGAGAAGGGCCTCCCTTGCCGGGAAGGTGAGCCCGGCAAGGGGCAAGGCCGCCACTAGAAGTAAGCAACCGAGGCTCCCGGGTAGAGCCTGCCGGGGCTCGCGGGGGCAGGACCGCCCACCCAACCACTCAAGCATGACTCACGTCGTCAATCAGTGCAGTGTCAAACCGCAAGATGGTTAAGTGGCAATCATTCTCACATGGCAGCCGTTTCCTACGGAAGAAGCCTACAGATGACACCCGTCCTACGACGTGTCAAGAGAGCAGGTGCGGAGCTGGCAAGATAACCCGGAAGGCCCTGCCGGGCGACCGGTGATGTGACACTCCGCAGCGCATTTAATGCACCCTATCAGCCTGCAGGGTTAGGTATGATAGCACTGTTCGCTATCATATCAGTGGATAATGACAACTTTGCCACTGTGGTGACCCCTTAATCTATAAAAGAAGGCCCATGGCACTCGTAGGATGGGCTAGAAGGTTGGAAAGTTGACAAACCCAAGCCACCACACGCACATAGTCGCTGCGCCCCCGAGGAAAACCTTGCCGGGCAAGTGTACTATGCACCACCACATTCATTCCACCATCAATCCACTAAAGCAGGAGTAGGGTCTTACGCCTCACGGCGGACCGAACCTGGGTAAATCGCTTGTGTGCTCTCTGTCACTTTGTTGTACGCTGGTCTGCTCTTTGTGCAATGCGTTGTCCCCCCGCTGAACCAACAAGGGGCCACCCGGTCCCGTAGGTGGCCACAAAAATCCCGTGACAGACGGACCCACACGGCTTGGGGATAATGCAGCCCGAGGGGCGCCCCCAACTGAATAAACCAAAAAGTGTCACCTGGCACCGTTGCTAGAGAAGTGTTGAAGTAGTTGAAGACGCGTGCTGCAGAAGTCGCTCCTCATGAGTCATCTAGGTCCTGAGCCTCGTGAGGCTCTGGATGCCAGGGGGCTCGCGAGGATCCATCACCACCTCCGAGAGGATTGCCTGGTGCCTGGCCGCATGAGCCTCCAGGACGCCCCGCATGTGGTGCTACTGCGTGGCAGCCCTATTCAACAAACCGAACGGCATGCGAACATAGCTATGAGGGGGGCCTTCACACCGGCTTATGGGGGACGACCAGCAGAGCTCCTGAGACGTGGCTATGTTGAGTCCTGGGATGTTGACGCAGACGTGCAGCTCGCTACCCTCGTCGGGGACGGAGCCGCGGTGGGTGGTGCGGGGCGGCGCTCGCCTCGCATGGCTCTTGCCCCCTGAAGCTCCTTGGTTGCCTTGATGATGAACTCCTGAGCGCCTGGTGCCTCGCGCTCTACGCCCTCCTCACGGAAACACGCATTGAAGCATGCCTCCACATGGTGCCCGAGAGCCTCCCTCTTGGTGCTGGCCAGGTCGGAGGCCCTCCAAAGGAGAGCCCCCGAGCCCAGCCCGAGAGGGGCGCTGGGCGCGCCTTCCTATGGGAGAGAGGAAGGCGCCCCATCAGTGGGCGCGTGTCCTGAGGCGCAGGCATCAGACGCCCCATCCTTCTAAGGTCCTAGGCAGAGCAACTGCTTCTTCTCCTTGGGGACGGCCTCAGGAGGGTAGACAGCGCCTCGTCGTCTAGGTTCTCGGCTGCCGCAGCCTGGTAGGCACACTCGACAGAGCACACCGCAACTTTCTCATCGCAGGCGACCGTGATAATGTCGTAGCTTCCTGGCATCCTGAGGACATTGTAGCCATGATGTCACGGCCATGAACTTGACCAAGGCTGGATACCCAAGGATGGCCTTGTACAGGAGGCGAATGTGGGCAACGTCGAAGTCGATGAGATCAGTGTGGTAGTTGTCGCGCTTGCCGAAGGTGACAAGGAGGTGGATCTGCCCTATCGGAGTGGTGGAGCCGTTGGTCACCCCTGAGAAAGGCTTTGTAGGCTGAAGCTGGTTGTACGGCACCTAGAGCCTGTCGAACGTCTCGACGCAGAGAACATTGAGCCCCGCGCCATCGTCGATGAGTGCCTTGGTGATGAGGACGTTGCTGATGGTAGGCGAGTAGAGCATCGGGAGAGCACCGGCAGTGGCCGCGCACTTGAGCTGATCAGTAGAGTCGAAGGTGATGGCATACTTGGACCACCTGAGCGGATGCGTCGCCTCGAGCTTGGGGAGGGTCGCGTTCACCTTGCGAGCGAACTGCTTGAAGATGCAATGTGAGGTAGGGACCTAGGCGCAGCCTAGGATGCAAGCGATGGCACAAGGCTCTTGGAAGGCCCCAACCCCATCATCTTGGTGGTGATCATCATTCTTTCTTGGTGGCGGCGGTAGCGGAGGAAGGCCAGCATTGTCCTGAGGACGGTCCTTGCGAGGCTGATCCCTCCAGGCGCCCTCGCAAGGCTGGCCCTGTTAGGGGTCCTCATGAGGCTGGTCGCGCCAGTCCTGACGGGGGTCGCGGTTGTCCTAGCATCCTATGCCTCGGCCTCCTCCACGGCCGTAGCCTCGGTTGTTGCACTTGGGGCGATGACCAAGGCGCCCATCGCGGATGGCCCTGAGCACTTGGCACTCATTGGTGTTGTGGCTATCCACGTTGTGGAAGACACAAAACGGGCGGCTGCCCTTGGATGACTCCGGGTGGTCGCAGTTGTGTTTCATCTGAGGTTTGACCGCGAGCACGGCTGGTCCCTTGTGCTTCACATCCTTGGCCATGGCTTTCTTGTCTTATGGGTCGGCTTCCGGAAGTTCCAGGAGGGGAGGCGACCTTCCTTAGCCCTCGCGCACCTGGTTGCCATGTTGAACATCTCCAGAGCTGAGTAGAGGTCCTTGTGTATGGCGAACTCTTCATTCATCTTGACGTTGCGGACGCCATCAGTGAATGTCGAGATGATGGCCTCATCCGACACCTTGGGGATCTTGAGGCGAATGTTGGTGAAGCACTGGATGTATTTGTGCAAGGTCTCTCCTGGCTGCTACTTGATGCGCCGCAGGTCACCCACAGCAGGTGCACGGTCACGAGTGCCCTGGAAGTTTGCGATGAAGTTCTCTCGCATCTCATCCCATGAGGAGATTGATCCCGTGGGGAGGTTCAGAAGAAATGAGCGCGGGCAATCTTTGAGGGCCATGAGAAACCAGTTCGCCATGACCTTCTCGTCGCCATTGGCCGCCTCGATGCTCATCTCATAGAGCTGCAGGAACTCGACAGGGTCGGGGGTGCCGTCATACCGTGGAGGAAGGTCTGGCTTGAACTTCCCTGGCCAGGCGACGCGGCGCAACTCACTGGAGCCCGCCGTGGAAGTGGAGCCTAATCTCGGCACTCGCGCACCATCGCCTCAGGCGATGCGCTCTCTTGATGTGGCGGTGCTGGGAGCGCACGTGCATTTCCTTGCGGCCGCTGCACCACCTAGTAGCTTTCCTCCCTGCGTGCCGACGCGCTACGCGGCGGGTAGTGTGGTGGAGCCTCACGCCTTGGCTCGAGGACGACATCTTGCCTAGGAGGTGGAGGAGGCGCACCGTGGGCCATGTTGTCCGCGAGAGGAGGTGGGGAGGCAGCGAGTGGGACGGCGCAGGGGCCTCTCCCGCGGCGCCGACGAGCTTGGCGATGTGGTCCAGCGAGTCCTCGTAGAGATCATCAGTCGGGCAATAGCACAGGAGCTCGCGTGCCATGAGCAACGCAGCCTGCGTGTTCGCCAGCCCGTGATGAGCATGAGAAGATGAAGCAGCCGCCGGAGTCAGCGACAGAGTGGTGGTGCGCCCATCACGCCACACAGAAGGCTACAACGACGAAGCTTGCTGCTCATGGGCCGCAGGGCTGGTGGCAGCATTGGCCATAAGCAATAGGGAACTGCAGGGAGCGATGACTCCTGCAGGTGCTGTCTGGGTGGCGAGGGTGGCTCGACACTTAGTACGAACTCGACGAGCATCAGCCATGGGAACGGCAAAACAGTGGTGAATTGACTGGAGGAAGAGAGGCTGCGATGCACCCCTACCTGGCGTGCCAAATGTCGGATTCAGGGCTCTGCAGACCCAAGATAGGTTCGAACTCTGGAGTGCGTGTGAAGAACTCAACCAACCCAGTCTGCCAACTCGTCGATCTCACGACCTAGCTCGATGAACTAGAAGGAAATGTAACAAGGCAATTTACCGAAGTTCGGCCCACCTTGCGGTGTAAAACCCTACTCCTACTTTGTGGTGGATTAGCCTCGAGGTGGGCTGAGGATGAACTAGTACAGTGGAAGAACAATCTCAGGAGGTGTGTTCTTGTGTTTGTGTGAGATGGTGAGTGCGAGGATGGTCTGAATGATCCGTCCCCTCCTATGGTGGTGGCTAGGCTATACTTATAGTGGACTTGGAGACAACTAGTACATCTTATCCTGATGAAAGGTGGTCTACGCCTGCAAAGCTTTTGGTCGTGATGCCATGGTGGGCTCAGTGATGACCTCCATCCTGCCGTCCTGGCGGTCTTGGTCTTGTAGCACGGAAATGGAAACCTTTGGCTAATTCATCGGGACTCCGCGCCTGTGCTTGCCTCTTTAAGTCCTATGTTTAATCTTGTTGCTGTTATAATAATCAATGATGCTTCTATGTCCGTATTTTGTTTTTATCGACACCTCTCTCTCAAAGCATGTGGAGATGCTTTTCGATTTCGGTTTTCGCTTGAGGACAAGTCAGGTCTAAGCTTGGGGGAGTTGATATGTCCATTTTGTATCA
Source organism: Triticum aestivum (assembly GCF_018294505.1). Classification (NCBI taxonomy): domain Eukaryota; kingdom Viridiplantae; phylum Streptophyta; class Magnoliopsida; order Poales; family Poaceae; genus Triticum; species Triticum aestivum. The sequence goes on along the minus strand of NC_057809.1, from coordinate 312,665,142 downwards.
TGTTTTATAACTATTATTTATAATGTTTTTTTACCCATAATAATGCTTTTTGGAGTAATTCTAATGCCTTTTCGCTCATAATTTGTACACACCAAGGGGGAGAATTCTGGCAGTTGGAAATCTGGACCTGGAAAAGCTACGTCAGGCCACCTATTCTGCACAACTCCAAACAAGCTAAAACTTGACGGGGATTTTTTATGGATTATTTATGAATTATTGGAGCAAATAACTACCACAGGGGGCCCACCAGGTGGGCACAACCCACCAGGGCGCCCTAGGGAGCCCGGGCGCGCCCTGGTGGGTTGTGCCCTCCTTGGCCCACCTCCGGTGCCCATCTTTTGGTATATAAGTCATTTTGACCAAGAAAAAATAAGGAGAGGACTTTCGGGATGAAGTGCCGCCGCCTCGAGGCGGAACTTGGGCAAGAGCACTTTTGCCCTCCGGTGGAGCGAATCCGCCGGGGGAACTTCCCTCCCGGAGGGGGAAATCATCATCAGCATCACCAACAACTCTCCCATCTTGGGGAGGGCAATCTCCATCAACACCTTCAACAACACCATCTCCTCTCAAACTCTAGTTCATCTCTTGTGTTCAATCTTGTTACCTGAACTATAGATTGGTACTTGTGGGTGACTAGTAGTGTTGATTACATCTTGTAGTCGATTACTATATGGTTTATTTGGTGGAAGATTATATGTTCAGATCCAATATGCTATTTAATACCCCTCTAATTACGAGCATGTTTATTGTTTGTGAGTAGTTACCTTTGTTCTTGAGGTCATGGGAGAAATCATGTTGCAAGTAATCATGTGAATTTGGTATGTGTTCGATATTTTGATAGTATGTATGTTGTGACTCCCTTAGTGATGTCATGTGAACGTTGACTACATGAAACTTCACCATATTCGGGCCTAAGGGAATGCATTGTGGAGTAGCAATTAGATGATGGGTTGCGAGAGTGACAGAAACTTAAACCCAAGTTTATGTGCTATTCTATAAGGGACCGACTGAATCCAAAAGTTTAATGCTATGGTTAGAATTTATTCTTAATATGTTTCTCGTAGTTGCGGATGCTTGCGGGAGGGTTAATCATAAGTAGGAGGTTTGTTCAAGTAAGAACAACACCTAAGCACCGGTCCACCCACATATCAAATTATCTCCCACGATGCGGCTATATCTCCCACGTGTCGGGGCACGACTTAGAGGCATAACCGCATGGTAGGCATGTCGCAAGAGAGGTAATCTTTACACATCCCATGTACTGAATAAGAAAGGGATAAAGAGTCGGCTTACAATCACCCTTCACACAATACATAAATATATCATACATCATCCAGAATACAATCAAGGTTCGACTACGGAACCAAAATAAAGAAAGACAACCCAAAATGCTAGATCCCCGGTCGTCCCAACTGGGCACCTCTACTGATCATCCGGAAAAGAAACATAGTAACGGCCTGAATCCTCGTCGAACTCCCACTTGAGTTCGGTAGCGTCCCCTGTAGTGGCATCATCGGCACCTGCATCTGTTTGGAAGTATCTGTGAGTCACGGGGACTCAGCAATCTCACACCCTAGCAATCAAGTCTATTTAAGCTTAAAGGTAGGAAAGGGGTAGTGAGGTGGAGCTGCAGCAAGCACTAGCATATATGGTGGCTAACTTACGCAAATGAGAGCGAGAAGAGAAGCAAAGCACGGTCGAGAAGCTAATGGTGATCAAGAAGTGATCCTGAAGCTACTTACGTTCAAGCATAAGATGATATCGTGTTCTCTTCCCGGAATCCGCCGAAAAGAGACCATCATGGCTACACACGCGGTTGATTCATTTTAATTAGGTTAAGTGTCAAGTTCTCTACAACCAAACATTAACAAATTCCCATCTGCCCATAACCGCGGGCATGACTTTTGAAAGTTCAAAACCCTACAGGGGTGTCCCAACTTAGCCCATCACAAGCTCTCACGGTTAACGAAGGATATTCCTTCTGGCGGGAAGACCCGATCAGTCTCAGAATCCCGGTTACAAGATATTTCGACAATGGTAAAACAAGACCAGCAAAGCCACCTGATGTGCCGATAAATCCCGATAGGAGTCGCACGTATCTCGTTCTTAGGGCACACCGGATGAGACATCCTACCAGTAAAACCAACCCTCAAGTTGCCCTAAGGTGGCCTCGCAGTCTACTCGGTTCGGACCAACACTCAGAGGCGCACTGGCCCCGGGGGGGGGGGGGTTAAAATAAAGATGACCCTTGAGTCTGTAGAACCCAAGAGAAGGTATATGGTGGTAGGTAGGCTAATGGTAAAACCAAGGTTGGGCCTTGCTAGAGGAGTTTTATTCAAGTCGAACTGTCAAGGGGTTCCCATAACACCCAACCGCATAAGGAACGCAAAATCAAGGAACATAACACCGCACTACTAGGGAAAACCCTAGCAATAGCGCTGGTTTTGTGCTTACTAGTAGCGCAGGTAGGCGCGCTACTAATAAGGCGCTACAGCTATTGCTTAGCAGTAACGCGTGCCCGCACGTGCTACTACTAGGACAAATAGCTGCAGCGTTTGTTCACTCCCACGCTACTGCTAATGTAACTACTGGCAGTGTGTTTTCTCTCCATCGCTACTAGTATTCTTTTTTATTTTTTTTATTTTTAGTTTATTTATGCGCCATCGTACAAATATTGGTACAATACCAGTTGTGAGGTTTACATCATTATGTCCATAACAGTGTGTCAAATGAAGGTGGATTAGGTTCAAGTGGAGGCAATATGTGGTGCATGTCAAAAGTATACTACTAATCCAAACTTGATCTAGTTTGGACTAGTAGTACTTTCTATGTGCACCACATCTTGCCTCCACTTGAATCTAATCCGCCAGCACAAGCTATTTAATCATCATCATAGTCATTACCACCAACAGTATTTATTTAATCACCACTAACACTAGCTAATAATAATCATCATAGTCATTACCACCAACACTAGCTATTTTATCATCATAGTAATAGTGTAGCACATCATCATCCTCAAACTCATTTCTAGCTAGCTAATCACTCCTGCTGCTCTCTCTTAGGTAAAATAACATAAAACATGTGTAGCTCTCCTCCTTGATCAAGTTGGAGCATGCAGATGAACCTGTCTCCTAATCGTGGGTAGCGCATCTGTTTGCTGCCCCCTAGTACTTCTCTGCGCTTCTCCATCACACATTTGGTCCAGTCTTGCACTATTAAGCATCCGTCGCTAATCTTGAATGCACTAAAGTAATCTGTAGGATATCTTGGCCGTAAGCTAATAATACTCATGGTACCTTTAGTCTCGATCCCATAAGGCACAACATTCATCGGGAGTCCCTGTTGAAGAACATCGTATGGTAACATACTTAGCAATGAAGTTTAGCTTCAAAAATAATGTATGGAAAAGATGCACTGAGGACAAATAGTAAAAATCTTACCATCCTTCCTAAATAGATGTGACCGTAGTTCATTATGAACACTATTGGTCGCACGTTTTCAGTACTAACATTTCTAAGTGCAGGAAGAAAATTTGTCATGACAATATCAAGATCCTCAAGCCATGAAACATAATGACTTAGCTCCTCGCAGTTTAGTTCAGCCTCGGGACAGTAGTAGGTCCTGTCTACCAAGCGCTGGACATGTTTGCTTGCACCGAAATAAGCTGACAATACAAATTAGTTGTCAACTATTTTTGAATAAACAATATCAAAGACATAAATATGGTTGAGAAACTTACATAATGGTATAACTGGAGGCATTTGCACATCGACCCAGATGTCGTTATTACCTTCAATATCATCTTCCGGACGAATATCAAAGGTGATAACCATATCAGGCTCAAATGCATAAGTCTTGCATAGTGCTCGCCATGTTTTGCATCCAAAATAGGTGTAGTCGTCTGAATTGTATAATTTTGCATGGAAAATATAACCATGCTTGGTCTTCAAGTAAACTTTCTTTTCCTCCATAGTACGACTGAAACCTATCTTATCCAATACAAAAACTCTTGCATGGCAGGGGATACGCTAGTAGAATAGTAAAAAAAGACTTGTCATGCTTAATGTCATGCTTAAGTTATAAGTTGAACCAAATGTCATGCTTAATTATGAAAAAAGACTTGTCATTGTGACTTACTGTATCCACTTTGAAGTTCTCGTCCAGCTTGATGCTGAAGCACCTATCATCATCTAGGAAGATTCCGTTGCACAGGCCGCGCTCGTCTTCGCAGTATTTGCAAATACCGAAATCCTTATCGTCGTCAGACATTTCCTATGTTCATAGTTAAAACATTAATTGAAAATCGATCGAAGACAACTACCAGGATACTCAACACACAAATCCGGGGCACTCGATATTTCCTACATATTCTGGCACAAGTCATGCCAAAATTCACGGAAAAATCCGGCATGACCTTTGCTAAAATAGGACATATCGAGCGCCTGAAATTTGCCGGAACGGAAATGAATCAACACTCCGGCAAAACATAGGCCACTCGGAGGTGTAACCTGCAAACATGACCGGCCACTTGGGCAAGCACATATCCTATTTGAGCAACACAAGATATACATTTCAAAATATCTTATAGGACTCAAATTAGCATGCATTCAATAAGCAAAAGTAAATCATCTCATGCGTCCGTACATCATCGAATATTATCACTAATACATCCCGAATAGTGTCATACATATAACATCACTAATACAACTAAAACCCTAGCACACGACGGGTATCGGCGCGGGCGGTGGACACCCACAGAGAAGGAACCATCACGGGATCATAGCTCCAGTGAGATCCCTGGAGAACCTGCCAGGTATTGGAGAACCTGTGCTCCAACGCAAACAAGTAGCGACGGACGTGCGCGTCCTCCTCACTGACACGGTGACGCACCACCTCCGCGGGGTCCTCGAGCCTCTGGACCGTCACTGGCCCACGCGACCGCCACCAAAGAAGGTTCGGGTCAACGACAGGCTGGCTCCTCACCAACCTGCGCCCCCGGTAGGTAGCGCCTCCCAGTACCACCCCGGCGGAGCCCAGTCCCGGACATGGCCCATCTGGTCAAGCAGGTGTCGTCCTCCGCCGACTCGACGACGAGGATGCGGGATAGGCATCGTCCACGTCGATGCGGGAAAAATTGCTTTAACTAAAAAAATAGCAAAAAATTCTTACTAACTAGTTCTATTAATTCAACTAGTTCTTATTAAAAATAAACTTACTATAAATAAAAATAAACTAGTACCTAATTAGTACCTAGTTCTTACTAACTAATTAGTACCTAGGAACTACTGCCCTAATTACCATCTAATTTGATGAAGCTAGGGGTGGAAAGTGGTAGCGGATATTCCAATTATCCAACTATAAAGTGAAATAAGTGGTCAAATTTTACTCGTTTTATGATTCATCTTAGAAATTTGATTCGTTTCCACCCTTACATGAACCCTAACTCATTTGAGCCGCATCCACATCTGATTCGTTTCCACCCTTACATGAACCCTAACTAATTTGATGCAACTAAAATATAAAGAAACCCTAGGCAGAGGTAGAGGAGAGGGAGGAGCAGGCGTGCTCACCTTGGGTGCCTGCGACGAGGGAGGGGCAGGCGGCGTCGAGGTCGGGGTTGGGGCTCGGGCACGCGGCGGATGGCGGGTGGCAGCGTCGAGGTCGGGGTCGGGGGCAGCGTTGAAGTCGGGGGCGGGGACGGCATTGAATCTGGGGTCGGGGCGGCGTAGAGGGTGTGCAGAGAGCGCGCGGCGGCCGACGGGCGACAGCAGCGGCGAGAGTGGAGAGCTAGATTTGGGGGAAGTGGCCGTGGGGAAGGACGAACCCCGTGGTTAAGTCAAAAGTAGAAGTAGCACATTCCAGAAAGCGCGCTACTGCTATGTTAGCTATAGCGCTTTCTGGGATACACGCTACTGCTACTCCTTTCTCTTTTCCCCCTTTTTCATTTAGTTTTCTTCACATTTTATTTTTTTCCTTTCACCTTATTCTATTTCTTTCATTTTCAATTACCTTTCTATTTGCTTTCCATTTAATTTTATATCCTTTTGAAGTAGCGAGTTTATATTAAAACGTGCTGCTACAAAGAAAGTAGCGGTAGCGCGGTTCGATATAGGTCGCTACTACTATGTGTAGCCTATCGGCTAAGCCGTGGGAATTTTAGTAGTAACGTGTTTAGAACAAGACGCGCTACTGCCAAAACTTTACCTGCAATGCGGTTTGCACAGGCGCGCTACTGCTACTTAGCACCAGCGTGCTTCTTTGACCCGCGCTACTGCTAAAGTTCTGTATATAAGGTTTTCCCTAGTAGTGCCGGTATGACGGAAACTAGGGCGGCAAGATTGGAACAAAACACCAGGCATAAGGCCGAGCCTTCCACCCTTTACCAAGTATATAGATGCATTAAAGTAAACAAGATATAATAATGATATCCCAACAATATCCATGTTCCAACATGGAACAAACTTCATCTTCACCTGCAACTAGCAACGCTATAAGAGGGGCTGAGCAAAAGCGGTAACATAGCCAAACAATGGTTTGCTAGGAAAGGTGGGTTAGAGGCTTGACATGGCAATATGGGAGGCATGATATAGCAAGTGGTAGGTATCGCGGCATAGCAATAGAGCGAACAACTAGCAAGCAAAGATAGAAGTGATTTCGAGGGTATGGTCATCTTGCCTGCAAAGTTCTCAAAGTTGACGAAAGCTTGATCCTCATTAGCGTACTCAACAAGTTCCTCGATCACGTACTTGTCTCCCGGCTCTACCCAAAGCAAGAGCACAAGAAAAGTAACAACAATCAACCACGGTGCAATGCACAATCAACATGATGCAAAACATGGCATGCCATGCGGGATGTGATATGCAATGCATATGCATGCTTCAGAAGGAAAAGATTGAACCAGACATCAACTTGGCAAACCAAGTGTGCCGCTGGAAAGATGAGATGATTTCGGTCGAAATCGATATAAAGATCACCGGAATCGGATGCACGATTTGCAAATGACAAGCAAAACAAGAATGGCACAATTCTGCGATTAACAACACGATGCCATCTAGAATGCAACAAGAAACTAAGTTACTGCACTCCAACATAGCAACAAAGCACATGGAAGTGATCTACTCAAGATGCTTGACAAAACATGAACAATGAGCTATGGCTAAAACACACCAGAACAGGTTCAAACGAGCATGGAAAAAGTGCAAAAGATATCAGCTTCACAGACTTAGTGAAAATACTAACATGCCAGGAATAACATCAGGAAGCAATGTTTAGATCAAGCAAACAACATACTACAGGAACAGGTCATAGCAAAACAAGGCATGGCATGAATATACTAAATGCATAGAACAAAAGTCCCTTACTGATCATGAGCCAAAAAGGCACAGAAGATATGATGGCACCCATGTAAACATAGCAAGTTTTTATCAACAAATTTCAGACTTAGCAGATAAACATATCATGGCATAAACAAAGTTATGAAGGCATCTTTGCGAGCTCGATTCACTCACCACAAGCCATTGCATGACAAAAAAAGCATAGTATCAGCAAGAAGACATGTTCATGAAGCTAACCATGGCAAGAGCAAGTTCATAGCATGCATGGATCAACTACAACAACCATGGCAAAATTGATTAACATGTAAACAATCTGTCAGGAACACTTTATAGCAAAAGTAGAGCAAGATTAAGACATGCTAGGGCACTCCATAATTTCAAAAAGGGCCATGAATGGATATAGCATAACCATATGTCCAAATCATCCTTACTGAAGATACTCAAAACAAGCATGGATCTCACTATAGCATCATGGTTACATGGCATAAAAATAACAGCAGGAAAATGACAGTGAAATCCTAAGTCCCTGAAATCAGCAATATCACGAAGCCTAGTTTGCATGCTTGTGCTAGTCACCACATTGATCACAAAATTACATGGCAAGCACCCCTGTAAAGATGGCATGGCATAGATCGAAACACATGTAGAGCTCATGCCCATATGATGCACACAACAAATGTGACAAAAATGACAAATCACCCTAAACTGATAAGTAATAGGAGCTAACACTTTATAGCACTCTTGCATCAGTGATTTGGGCATCAAGATGGACTCAAACAAGCATGCCACAACGGAATGAAATGAAGATCATCACCCAATGAACATTTTGATATATCATGCGCATGAAACGGAGCTATGATCATAGAGTTATGATGCAATGAACAGGGGCTTAAAACTTAACAGAAAAAGACTTAGTGGGAAAAAACAAGGTCAACCTCCCGAATCAGATCTAGGGCTCGTCGGCACGGAAGTCGAGGATGGCCGGAGTTAGCTGGCCGAAGTTGCCCTGTGGGCCGGAGAAGAGGGAGACGTCGGCGACCGGGTCTAGAGAGGAGGAGGAAGGGGGAGGAGCTCGTCGGCGTTCGGCGGAGGAGGCGCGGCCGGCGTCCCGTGGTGGCCGACGGAGGGAGCTCAGCGGGGACGCGGCGGCGGCCCAGGCCGACGCGGTGGAGGAGCGGAGCAGCGGGCCAGGCGGCGGCGGGATCTGGGCCCGCGCGGGCCCGTGACGGACTCCGCGGGCCGCAGTGGCTGGAGGCGGTGGTCTGCCACGTGGTAGGCTCCATTTGGTGCGGGCACGGCGGCGGACGTGTCCGGTCCGATCCGGACATGTCCGGCGGCGAAGGAGGGTGCAGCTAGGGTTTTGGACCTAGAAATTTGGACGGGGTGCACATGTTTATACCTAGGAGGAGGTAAGAGTGTCCAAATGGGGTGTAGTTTCTGGTCACGCGGTCGTGATCCGACGACGGAGGACATGGGAGTTGTTTGGAAGGGTTATTGGACCGTTTTGGAGGGGTTCTGGGCTGCAACACACACGAGGCCTTTGCGGTTCCCCGGTTAACCGTTTGAGTATCAAACGGACTCCAAATGGCAATAAATTTGACAGGCGGTCTACCGGTGGTGTACCAAGGCCGCTTGGCAAATCTTGGTCCATTCGGATAATGTTTAACACCCACTCACGAAAAGAGACAAAAGGGGAACGCCGGTGCACGTAGGAGTGTCGGATTGCAAAACGGACAACGTGGAAAATGCTCGGATGCATGAGACAAACACGTATGCAAATGAGATGCACATGATGACATGATATGAAATGCATGACATGAACAAAAGCAAAACAAAGAGAAAACCCAACCACGAAGGTAATCTCATAACTTAAACCGAAAATGGCAAGAGTCGGAGTACAAATATGGCAAGTTACATCCGGGGTGTTACACAAAGTAGCGAACACAAATCGAACAAACATGATGAAAGTGACTAGATGAAATTCCTGTGTACCCTCAAGAATACTTTGCTTATCGAGACCGTTTTGGCCTTTCCATTGCCTCAAAAGGATTGGTCTACCTTGCTGCAATTTTTTTACTACTATCGTTACTTGCTCGCTGCAAATTATCTTGCTATCAACCTACTCTACTACGTACAATTTCAGCACTTGAAGACATTACCTTGCTGAAAACTACTTGTCATTTCCTTCTGCTCCTCGTTGGGTTCGAAACTCTTACTTATCAAAAAGAGCTACAATTGATCCCCTATACTTGTGGGTCATCAAGTCTATTTTCTGGCAACGTTGCCGGGGAGTGAAGCGTCTTTGGTAAGGAAACATTTATATAGTGTGCTGAAATTTATTGTCACTTGTCACTATGGAAAACAATCCTTTGAGGGGTTTGTTCGGGGTATCTTCACCTCGTCCGGAACCACAATTAGCTACCCCTCAACCTACTGCACCTACTAAAAATATTGAATATGAAATTCCTTCGGGTATGATGGAACAACTGCTAGCTAATCCTTATGCAGGAGATGGAACCGAACATCCTGATATGCACTTGATATATGTAGAACAAATTTGTGGATTGTTTAAGCTTGCAGGTTTACCCGGAGATAAAGTTATGAACAAGGTTTTCCCTTTATCTTTGAAGGTAAAATCATTTGTATGGTATAGGCTATGCGATGATATTGGATCATGGAACTGGAATCATTTGAAATTGGAGTTTCACCAAAAATTGTATCCTATCCATCTAGTTAATCGGGATCAGAATTATATATATAATTTTTGGCCTCGTGAAGGAGAAAGTATTGCTCTAGATTGGTGGAGGCTTAAGTCAATGTTATATTCATGCCCCAATAATGAGCTCTCAAGAGAAATTATTATTCAGAATTTTTATGCTCGGCTTTCTCGTAATGATGAAACCATGCCTGATACTTCTTGTGCTGGTTCTTTTATGAAGAAGACTATTGAATTCTAGTGGGATCTTTTGGAAAGAATTAAACGCAACTCTGAAGATTGGGAACTCGACAAAGGTAAAGAGTCAGGTATTAAGCTTAAGTATGATTGTGTTAAATCTTTTATGGATACCGATGCTCTACAAAAGTTTAACACTAAATATGGACTTGACTCTTAGATAGTAGCCTCCTTTTGTGAATAATTTGCTACTCATGTTGAACTCCCTAGAGAGAAGTGGTTTAAATATCACGCACCTATTAAATAAGAAACTAAAGAACCGACACCAGTTAAAGAAGAAACTATACTTTATAATGTTGATCCGGTTGTCCCTTCTACTTATATTGAGAAGCCACCTTTCCCTGTTAGGATAAAGGAACATGCTAAAAAGTTTCAACTGTGGTTAAGAAAAGCTATATTAGAACACCTAAACCTGATGAACAAATTAAAGTTGAACCTAGTATTGCTATGGTTAAAGATCTCTTAGAAGAAGATATGGATGGGCATGTTATTTACTTCTGTGAAGAAGTTGCTAGAATTGCCAAACCTGATAAGAAAGATAAACATAGACCAATTGTTGGCATGCATGTTATCTTAGTTAAAATAGGAGATCATTGTTACCATGGTTTATGTGACATAGGTGCTAGTGTGAGTGCAATTCCTTACACCTTATATCAAGAAATTATGAAAGACATAGCACCCACAGGAATAGAAGACATATATGTTACTATTAAACTTGCTAATAGAGACACCATATCACCAATTGGGATTGTTAGAGATGTTGAAGTATTGTTTGGGAAAATAAAATACCCTACTTATTTTCTTGTTCTTGGTTCCCCACAAGATGACTTTTGTCCCATTATATTTGGTAGACCTTTTTGAACACCGTCAAATGCTAAGATAGATTGTGAGAAACAAACTGTCAGTGCTAGTTTTGGTAATGAGTCTCATGAGTTTAATTTTTCCAAGTTTAGTATAAATCTTCATGAAAAAGAATTCCCTAGTAAGGATGAATTAATTGGTCTTGCTTCTATTGTTGTACCGCCTACTGATCCTTTAGAACAATATTTGCTAGACCATGGGAATGATTTACATATGCATGAAAGAAATGAAATAGATAAAATTATCTTTGAACAATGTCCTCTGCTTAAACATAATTTTCCTATTGAAACTCTAGGAGTCCTCCTCCACCTAAAGGTGATCCTATGTTTGAATTAAAACAATTGCCAGACACTTTGAAATATGCTTATCTTGATGAAAAGAAGATATATCCTGTTATTATTAGTGCTAACCTTTAAGAACATGAAGAAGAAAGATTATTGAAAGTTATGAGGAAGCACCGAGCTGCTATTGGATATACTCTTGATGATTTAAAGGGAATTAGTCTCACTCTATGTCAACACAAAATTAATACGGGACCTGATGCTAAACCCATTGTTGATCACCAACGTCGGTTAAATTCGCAGATTAAAGAAGTGGTAAGAATGGAAATATTAAAACTTCTGGAAGCATGTATAATTTATCCCATAGCTAATAGTAGATGGGTAAGCCTTGTTCAATGTGTTCCTAAGAAAGGAGGTATAACTGTTGTTCCTAATGATAAGAATGAACTTATTCCACAAAGAATTGTTACAAGGTATAGAATGGTGATAGATTTTAGAAAATTAAAAAAATCGACTAGAAAAGATCATTACCCTTTGCCTTTTATTGATCAAATGCTTGAAATATTATCTAAGCACACACAATTTTGCTTCCTTGATGGATATTCTGGCTTTTCACAAATACTTGTTTCTCAATGTGATCAAGAAAAGGACACTTTTACTTGTCCCTTTGGAGCCTATGCTTATAGATGTATGCCTTTTGGTTTATGTAATGCACTTGCTACCTTTCAATGATGTATGACTGCTATATTCTCTGACTTTTGTGAAAAGATAGTTGAGGTTTTCATGATAGACTTTCTATTTATGGGAAGTATTTTGAAGATTGTTTATGCAATCTTGATCGAGTTTTGCAGAGATGTAAACAAACAAATCTTGTCTTGAATTGGGAGAAGTGCCACTTTATGGTTAATGAAGGCATTGTCTTGGGTCAGAAAATTTCTGAAAGAGGTGTTGAATTGGACAAAGCAAAGGTTGATGCAATTGAGAAAATGCCATCTACTAAAGATATAAGAGGTATTCGTAGTTTCTTAGGTCATGCTGGTTTCTATAGGAGATTTATCAAAGACTTTTCAAAATTTTCTAGGCCTCTTACTAGTCTCTTGCAGAAGGATATTCCTTTTGTTTTTGATGATGATTGTTTAGAAGCCTTTGAAACACTTAAGAAAGCCTTAATTTCTACACCTATTGTTCAACCACCTAATTGGAACTTGCCTTTTGAAATTATGTGTGATGCTAGTGATAATGTTGTTTGTGCTGTTCTAGGACGAAGACTTGACAAGAAACTAAATGTTTTTCATTATGCTAGTAAAACTCTAGACAGTGCTCAAAGAAATTATGCTACTACTGAAAAAGAATTCTTAGCGGTTGTGTTTGCTTGTGATAAGTTTAGACCTTATATAGTTGATTCCAAATTAACTGTTCACACAGACCATGTTGCTATAAAATATCTTATGGAAAAGAAAGATGCTAAACCTAGACTTATTCGATAGGTTCTCTTGTTACAAGAATTTGATTTACATATCATTGATAGAAAAGGAGCTGAGAACCCAGTAGCTGATAATTTTTCTAGGCTTGAAAATGTCCTCTATGACCCACTACCTGAAGGAAATATGCCCTAGAGGCAATAATAAAGTTATTATTTATATTTCCTTATATCATGATTAATATTTATTATTCATGCTAGAATTGTATTAACCGGAAACTTAGTACATGTGTGAATACATAAACAAACAGAGTATCACTAGTATGCCTCTACTTGACTAGCTCGTTAATCAAAGATGGTTAAGTTTCCTAGCCATGGACAAAGAGTTGTCATTTGATAAGTGGGATCAGATCATTAGAGAATGATGTGATTGACTTGACCCATCCGTTAGCTAAGCACGGTGATCGTTACAGTTTCACTGCTATTGCTTTCTTCATGACTTATACAGGTTCCTCACACTATGAGATTATGCAACTCCCAAATACCGGAGGAACACCTTGTGTGCTATCAAATGTCACAACGTAACTGGGTGATTATAAAGATGCTCTACAGGTATCTCCGATGCTGTTTGTTGAGTTGGCATAGATCAAGATTAGGATTTGTCACTCCGAGTATCGGAGAGGTATCTTTGGGCCCTCTCGGTAATGCACATCACTGTAAGCCTTGCAAGCAATGTGACTAATGAGTTAGTTATGGGACGATGCATTACGGAATGAGTAAAGAGACTTGCCGGTAACGAGATTGAACTAGGTATTGAGATACCGACGATCGAATCTCGGGAAAGTAACATACCGATGACAAAGGGAACAATGTATATCGTTATGCGGTTTGACCGATAAAGATCTTCGTAGAATATGTAGGAACCAATATGAGCATCCAGGTTTCGCTATTGGATATTGATTGGAGATGAGTTTCGGTCACGTCTACATAGTTCTCGAACCCGTAGGGTCCGCACGCTTAACGTTCTGTGACGATTTGTATTATGAGTTATGTGATTTGATGAACGAAGTTTGTTCGGAGTCCCGGATGAGATCGGGGACATGACGAGGAGTCTCAAAATGGTCGAGACATAAAGATCAGTATATTGGAAGGCTATATTCGGACATCGGAAACGTTCCCAGTGATTTGGATATTTTTCGGAGTACCGGAGAGTTACGGGAATTCATATTGGGCCTTAATGGGCCATACGGGGAAGGAGAGAAAGGACTCAAGGGTGGGCGCGCCCCTTCCCCATGGACTGGTCCGAATCGGACTAGGGAAAGGGGGCGCCCCCTTCCTTCCTTCTCCTTCTCCCTTCCCTTTTTCCTATTCCATGTGGGAGGTGGAATTCTACTAGGACTAAGGGAGTCCTAGTAGGACTCCACACTTTGGGCGCGCCCTATGAGGACCGGCCTCCTCCTCCCTCCATCCTTTATATACGTGGCAATGGGGCACCCCATAGACACACAAGTTGATCATTGATCCCTTAGCCGTGTGCGGTGCCTCCCTCCATCATAATCCACCTCGGTCATATCGTTGTAGTGCTTAGGCGAAGCCCTGCGCCGGTAGCTTCATCATCACCGTCATCACGCCGTCATGCTGACGAAGCTCTCCCTTGACACTCTACTGGATCGTGAGTTCGTGGGACGTCACCGAGACGAACGTGTGTAGATCGCGGAGGTGTCGTACTTTTGGTACTAGGATCGGCCAGATCGTGAAGACGTGCAACTACATCAACCGCATTGTCATAACGCTTCCGCTTATGGTCTACGAGGGTATGTGGACAACACTCTTCCCCTCTCGTTGCTATGCATCACCATGATAGATCTTGCGTGTACGTAGGATTTTTTTTGAAATTACTGCGTTCCCCAACAGTGGCATCCGAGCCAGGTTTATGCGTAGATGTTATATGCACGAGTAGAACACAAAGGAGTTGTGGGCGTGGGTATATACATATTGCTTGCCGTCACTAGTTGATTCTTGATTGAGTGGTATTGTTGGATGAAGCGGATCAGACCGACATTACGCGTACGCTTACGCGAGACTGGTTCTACCGACATGCTTCGCACACAGGTGGCTAGTGGGTGTCTGTTTCTACAACTTTAATTGAATCGGATTCAATGAACAAGGTTCTTTCTGAAGATCAAAAAGCAACCACTATACCACGTTGTAGTTTTTGATGCATAGCTAAGAATGGTTCTTGCTTAGCCCGTAGCAGCCACATAAAACTTGCAACAACAAAGTACAGGACATCTAACTTATTTTTGCAAGGCATGTTGTGATGTGATATGGTCAAGACGTGATGAGATATAAATTTTTGTATGAGATGATCATGTTTTGTTAAAGTTATCGGCAACTGGCAGGAGCCTTATGGTTGTCTCTTTATTGCATAAGATGCAAGCACCATATAATTGCTTTACTTTATCGCTATGCGATATCAATAGTTGCAAAAGGAATAGATGGCGAGACGACCATGTGACGACACGTTGATAAAGATCAAGATGATGGAGATCATGGTGTCAAGTCGGTGATGATGGTGATCATGATGGTGCTTTGGAGATGGAGGTCAAAGGCACAAGATGATGATGGCCATATCATATCACTTATATTTCATTGCATGTGATGTTTATCCTTTATGCATCTTATTTTTCTTAGTTCGGCGGCATCATTATAAGATGATCTCTCACTAAATTTCAAGGTACAAGTGTTCTCCCTGAGTATGCACCGTTGTGACAGTTCTTCGTGCTGAGACACCACGTGATGATCGGGTGTGATAAGCTATGCATTCACATACAACGGGTGCAAGCCAGTTTTGCACATGCAGAATACTCGGGTTAAACTTGAAGAGCCTAGCATATGCAGATATGGCCTCGGAACACTGGAGACCGAAAGGTCGAGCGTGAATCATATAGTAGATATGATCAACATAGTGATGTTCACCATTGAAAACTACTCCATCTCACGTGATGATCGGACATGGTTTAGTTGATTTGGATCACGTGATCATTTAGATGATTAGAGGGATGTCTATCTAAGTGGTAGTTCTTAAGTAATATGATTAATTGAACTTAAATTTATCATGAACTTAGTCCTGATAGTATTTGCATATCTATGTTGTAGATCAATTGCTCGCGTATAGCTTCCCCGTTTTATTTATGATATGCTCCTAGAGAAAACTATGTTGAAAGATGATTGTAGCAATAATGCGGATTGGATCCGTGATTTGAGGATTATCCTCATTGCTACACAGAAGAATTATGTCCTTGATGCACCGCTAGGTGACATAAATATTGTAGGAGCAAATGTAGATGTTATGAACGTTTGACAAAGCTCGGTATGATTACTACTTAATAGTTTAGTGCACCATGCTTTACGGCTTAGAACCAGGACTTCAAAAATGTTTTTGAATGCCATAGAGCATATAAGATGTTCTAAGAGTTGAAATTGGTATTTCATACTCATGCCCGTGTCGAGAGGTAGGAGACCTCTGACAATACTTTGCCTATAAGATGGAGGAGAATAGCTCAACAGTGAGCATGTGCCCAGATTGTCTGGGTACTACAATTGCTTGAATCAAGTGGGAGTTAATATTCCAGATAAGATAGTAATTGACAAAGTTCTCTAGTCACTAGTTTCAAGTGTTGATGGTTGACAAGACCACTAGTTTCAAGTAAAAGGGCAAGGGAAAGAAAGGGAACTTCAAGAATAATGGCAAGCAAGTTGCCACTCCCATGAAGAAGCCCAAAGCTAGACCCGAGCTTGAAACTGAGTGCTTCTACTGCAAAGGAAATGGTCACCGGAGGTGGATCTGCCTAGATACTTGGTGGATAAGAAGGATGGCAAAGTGAACAAAGGTATATTTCATATACATGTTATTGATGTGTACTTCACTAGTGTTGATAGCAAACCCCTCGGTATTTGATACTGGATCAGTTGCTAAGAGTAGTAACTCGAAACGGGAGTTGCAAAATAAATAGAGACTAGTTAAGGGCGAGGTGACGATGTGTGTTGTAAGTGATTCCAAGGTTGATAAGATCACCATCGCACACTCCCTTTACCTTCGGGATTAGTGTTGAACCTAAAATAAATGTTATTTGGTGTTTGCGTTGAGCATGAATATGATTGGATCATGTTTATTGCAATATGGTTATTCATTTAAGTCAAAGAATAATTGTTGTTCTATTTACATGAATAAAACCTTCTCTGGTCATACACTCAATATAAATGGTTTATTGAATCTCGATCATAGTGATACACATATTTATAATATTAAAGCCAAAAGATGCAAAGTTAATAATGATAGTGCAACTTATTTGTGGCACTGCCGTTTATGTCATATTGGTGTAAAGTGCATGAATAAACTTCATGCTGATGGACATTTGGAATCACTTGATTATGAATCACTTGATGCTTGCGAACTATGCCTCATGGGCAAGATGACTAAGACTCCGTTCTCCGGAACAATGGAGCGAGCAACTGACTTATTTGAAATAATACATACTGATGTATGCGATCCGATAAGTGTTGAGGCTCGCTGCGGGTATCGTTATTTTCTAACCTTCACAGATGATTTGAGCAGATATGGGTATATCTACTTAATGAAACATAAGTCTGAAACATCTGAAAAGTTCAAAGAACTCCACAGTTGAAAGGATTGATATAGTTGCAGCGGTGTGGAGGCACAATGCTCCCCAAGAAGCCACTAGGGCCACCGTATTCTCCTCACGCCCTCACACAATGCGAGATGCCGTGATTCCACTATTGGTGCCCTTGGAGGCGGCGACCAGACCTTTACAAACAAGGTTGGGGCAATCTCCACAACTTAATCGGAGGCTCCCAACAACACCACGAAGCTTCACCACAATGGAATATGGCTCCGCGGTGACCTCAACCGTCTAGGGTGCTCAAACACCCAAGACTAACAACATACGCAAGGGATTAGTGGGGGAATCGAATTTCTCTTGGTGGAAGTGTAGATCGAGGCCTTCTCAACCAATCCCTAGAAAATCAACAAGTTTGATTGGCTAGGGAGAGAGATCGGGCGAAAATGGAGCTTGGAGCAACAATGGAGCTTAGGGTTGGAAGAGGTGGTCAACTCGGAGAAGAAGACACCCCTTATATAGTGGAGAGACAAATCCAACAGTTATCCACTTAACCAGCCCGTGACCTGCGGTACTACCGCACAAAACCAGCGGTACTACCACAAGGGCTCACGGTACTACCACAAGGGCTCATGGTACTACCGTGGCCATGGCAAGAGCTAGCCCAGGCCTGTAGCAAAGAAGCTGGGGGCGGTACTACCGCTCGCGCGGTACTACAGTACCCCCTTGCGGTACTGCCGCAAGGCAGGATTGGACTAGCCTGGGAAGGGCGCGGACAAATAAAAAAACGTTTGTGGCAACTTCTGCTGACTTTCAAACAGTGCAAAAATCTGACACGGTACTACCGCACAAGGAACGCAGTACTACCGCACAGGGAGCGGATGTAAAAATTTACATCCGCCCCTACTTCCAGTTATGGTGCTGTGTCGGGCCAGAACTCACAGTACTATGGCTCCCAAGGAGAGGTACTACCATGACCACCTGCGTTACTACTGCAATGGTCTACGGTACTACCGCTCCAAAGAGCAGTACTACCGCATGCCCCAGAAAAGCAACACTAGGAATTCTTCTTTTTGCATAAACACGAAGAAACGGAGGATGCTCCATAGTGCTAAGGGAAAGGCGGTGCAAAGAGGAGTAAACGTGTACGTGACGATTCCACCCAATCCTTTCCAAAGCGGACCCCCTCTTAATAGTACGACTTTCCTACGACTCAAATCCACCAAAAAAGGAACGTAGAAAAACGCCGTCTTCAATAATATTCGAGGGGCACCAAACGTCTTGTGCCTAGTAATGAAATATCTGAAATACTCAAGGCACACGATTAGTCCGCAAAAGCATTGTCATCAATCACCAAAACACCTTAGGGATAAATATGCCCTTACAATCTCCCCCTTTTTGGTGGATTGATGACAATACAGGATTTGCACAAGGGAGAAAATATAGAACATGAGCAAACCACACATCTCTAAAATATAGACGGGCTCCCCCTAGATGTGTGCTATTTAGATAAGTGCTTTGGACTGCACGGCATACATACTAGGATCAACACTCCCCCTATATTTTATAGACATGGCATAACTTGCAATAGTAATGCTAACACTAAGTAAGATAGTAAATAAGAGCATAATATAAGTAGCACAATATATCATAAGCTCAATAAGGTGCGATAGATAGAGTGCATATGTCTTACACCATATGATAGAAAAGTCTCACAAGCTCAAACAAGCTCAAAACAAACCAAAGCAAACAAGGTTCAACGGAACAAATGCAAGCGAAGCAAACATGACACGACACGCAAATCCCTACACTCTCTCCCCCTTCGGCATCGAGATGCCAAAAAGGCAGAGAGGACACCTACAACACAAGTGGTGGCTCAAGCGGAGTAGTCGCTCGCACGCTCTTCGTCGGACTCGGCAGCGGGGATGGGCTCCTCCTCAGAACCAGTCCACTTGTAGCCTTGTTTTGCCATCCATTCGGCCTCTGGAGTGATGTGCTCCTCGGAGCAGCTAGAAACATCCTCTCCAAAAACCCTCATGATCTTCTTGTCGCGGCGGCGACTCTCCTTGGAGGCAACGTGAGTCCGGTACTGCCCCTTGGCCTGCATGCAGAACAAAGCCTTCATCTTGGCCTTCAGCTTCTTAGCCCATGAGGGCTCAGTGGAGGGAGGTGCATATCCAGCAAAGCTGTTCTCAGCTACATTCTCGTCCTCAATATCCTCCTCATCAACAGCCCTCTTAGTAGCCTCAACCTCAGCACGAGTAGTAGTGTTAGCCCACTTGGGCTTGATGCGGAGTCTGATGGGGTCATGATGGATCCAGTCAGGGGCCATAAACTCCTCAGTGGGATAGAGCTTCTCTCAAGTCTTCGATATCAGGAGGAAGAGATATGGACCATAGATGGGTACCTTGCGGGTGAACACTGTGAACCGAAGCTCGCACCACTTGATATGTGAGACATCAAGTGGTTGTGTCTGAGAAACGCGCGCCTCCTCACAAATGAGCAACATGTCCACAAGATAGGCATGCACCTTGTCCTTGTCCCCAATGTGTGGAAAGAGGGAGTGGCGGAAGATCCGGTGCATGATTTCAAGGAACGGGTTGAGCACCCACATCGTCTTGTCATTGGCCAGTTTCTTCTCAACATAGAACGACTGAAGATTGTCCTTGCTAGCTGACTCGGCGTTGGCATGAGGGCGAACACCAACAGGCGCGTGGAGCCCCTCATCAGGTACTCTGAGCAAATCCATGAACTCCTTCCAAGTAGCAGTCAATTGACGCCCATTGGTCATCCAGGTCAACCTCCGATCCTCACCAGTATGGAAGTGGGCTGAAGCAAAGAACTGGGCCACCAGCTCGGGGTCAAAGTCCAAGTGGAAAGAGATCACATCCTCAATGGCAAACTACTCCACGAGATCCAAGGCCTCACCAAAGTAGTCACGATGCTTAGCATCCCTCATGTGATTCATGTCAATCCAGTGCACATCCACATACATTTTCTGCTTGGCCTTGATCACATCCAGGTAAATAAGATTCTACTACTTGGTCCAGAACAGTTCATTCCCTCTGAAGTTTGCATGAGGATTCACATAGGGGTTGATCTTCCTTTGAGAAACAAACTCAACAAGAGATATCTCATCCATGCCCTTTGAGGGTTCCTTGTACTTGCTGGCAGTGATCTTGACATTGTGCTTGGGGGCATTGGAGCCCTCTGGAACTTCATCTTGGTTGCGCAGACGTTTGGAGCCTGTGTCACGGCTGGGGTTGGAACAACGAGCAGGGACACTGGAGCCACCACCTAAGACACACACAAAACACAAAAACGCGAGAAGCGAGAAGGATCAATGCAAAGACCATAGCAAAATAGGTGAAACAAGTAGAATGCACACTTGGTAATTGCCATGAAGAAGATTTGACAGTAGTGGTAGTACTGCTTGTTCCTGCGCTACTAAAATTTTAGTGCTGCTCCTAGTCGCGGTAGTACCGCATGGCGGCACGGTAGTACCAGGGCTCAGAGTGGTAGTAGAACTTTAGTCTGCGGCTCGCGTGGGAGTACCGCGCCTGAGCAGCGGTAGTACCGTACGAGCGGTAGTACTGCACCTGATATGCGGTAGTACCGCATGGCGTCAGATCCGAACCAACTGAATCTAAGAACAACCATGAAAACAAGGCGGTACTACGGTTGATCAAATCTACCAAGGGACAACATATCAAGTACAATTTCTACGCATCACTACTCTCCTACATCCTACTCTTGCAAAGATTTGGCCTAAAATCTCAAGAACAACATGCATCTCCCCAAAAACCTAGAAGCGAAAGGACGAACAAAAGAGAGAGGGATTTGGGGAGAAACCTTCTTCCATGGCAAGAGGAAGTGGTGGGGAACGATCCCACTGGTCGGAATCCGAGGAGAGCGGCCGGAGATGGAGATCTGGCGAGGGTCTCTAGTGCCATTCTTGAGCGAGAGAGAGAGACCTCGGGGAGAGAAAAGGACGAATGGGTATGGGGGAGTTGGAACTCCCCCCGCCCGCTCTTAACCCCCACGCGCCTTCGGCAGCACGGTAGTACCGCATGTTGTCGCGGTAGTACCACCCGGGCGGAAGTATCGCACCAAGGACGATAGTACTGCTCCCCCAGGCAGCAGTAAAAAATTACTGCTGCGCTGGGTGCGGAAGAACCATGCGCTCCTCACGCGGTAGTATCGTGGTAGGCCGCGATAGTACCGTGTGCTCAAGAAGATGCAAGTTTCAAGAAGGGGAAAACGAAGCCTTTGCAAGGCAACCTTCAAGTGAACGGACACACCAAAAGGCTGACACACGAGACAACTCAAACAAGATCGACATGATGAACGGAAGGCAAGAGACAACAAGGACTAAGACACTCAACACAACCTCTCTAAAGAGAGGGCGGTGGCCGGAGCCACCTATGTTTGAGTCAATTGGTATGGCACCGCGAAGAATTATCCTTGGGCCCATGACCAAAACTCGTCTTTGAAGCACAAGTACCATCAAAAATGGCTAATGTGAAAGAGTTGATTAATTTATGCATAATGGGGGGAGGGAGAGTTCATTGAGAGAACAACACTCCCGCTATGTCCATGCCTACACCTAAACGAGATAACAAGTTGAGTATGGTGGGGTGTGCACGGGTTCAAGCAACATTGCTCGAATCAATGATATTTAGCTCATGCCTTAACTCGCGAAATCTTGCTTCATCCAAGGGCTTCATGAAGATATCTGCAAGGTTATCAAGAGTGTTGACATAGTTGAGCTCGATCTCCCCTCGCCTAATATGATCCCAGATGAAGTGATACCGAATCTCAATATGCTTCGTCTTGAAGTGTTGCACCGGGTTGAGAGAGATCTTGATGGCACTTTCATTGTCACACCAAAGAGGCACTTTGTCACAAATGACACCGTAATCTTTTAAAGTTTGCCTCGTCCATAGAAGTTGTGCGCAACAACTACCGGCAGCCACATACTCCGCTTCCGTGGACGTGAGAGACACGCAACTTTGCTTCTTGGAAGACCAACTCACCAAAGAGCAACCAAGAAATTGGCACCCTCCGGAAGTTGACTTCCTATCCACTTTGTCTCCCGCCCAATCGGAGTCTGAATAGCCCACAAGATTGAAGTTAGATCCTCTTGGATACCATAAGCCATAGTTTGGGGTATGAGCCAAATATCGAATGATTCGCCTGACCGCCACATAGTGGCTTTCCTTAGGGGCGGCTTGAAACCGTGCACAAATTTCCACACTCAACATGATATCCGGTCTAGATGCACAGAGGTAAAGCAAGGAGCCAATAATGGAGTGATATACATTTTGATCCACCGCTTTACCATTGGGATCTATGCCAAGTTGGCATTTGACGGGCATAGGAGTGGACGCCGGCTTGACATCACTTAGCTTGAATATCTTAAGCATGTCTTGAGTGTATTTGGCTTGGTTGATGAAGGTTCCTTCTCTTTGTTGCTTGACTTCGAACCCGAGAAAGAACTTCAACTCTCCCATCATGGACATCTTGAACTTGGAGGTCATGAGTGAGGCAAATTCCTCATTGAAAGCTTTGTTAGGGGAACCAAAGATAATATCATCAACATATAGTAGGCACACAACCAACTCCCCTTTGACCTTCTTAGTAAAAAGAGTGGGTCGATTTTCCCAATTTCAAAACCACGATCTTGCAACAACTCGGTAAGGTGGTCATACCACGCACGTGGGGCTTGCTTAAGGACATAGAGTGCCTTATCGGGTTGGTACACATGATCGGGAAAATAGGGATCCTCGAACCCGGGGGGTTGCTTGACATATACCAACTCATTAATAGGACCATTAAGAAAAGCACTCTTCACATCCATTTGTTGTAACTTAAAGTTATGATGAGAAGCATATGCAATCAACATGTGAATGGATTCAAGGCGAGCAACGGGGGCAAAGGTTTCATCGTAGTCGATACCCTCGACTTGGGAGTAGCCTTGTGCCACCAAACGAGTCTTGTTGCGAATGATAATCCCATGAGCATCTTGCTTGTTCTTGAATATCCACTTGGTTCCAATGACATTATGGTTTCCCGTTGGCCTTGGCACCAATCTCCACACCATGTTGTGCTCGAAGTTGTTGAGTTCTTCATGCATGGCATTGAGCCAATCCGGATCCTCGAGCGCCTCATAGACCTTTTGGGGTTCAACACAAGAGACAAACGCGTGATGTTCACAATAGTTTGCTAATTGTCTACGAGTGCTTTCCCCCTTTCTTAAGCTTCCAAGGACATTTGTCATGATATGATCTTTGGTGGATAGCTTGGATGCGATCTTGGCGGCACGACGCTCTAATTCCTCCTCTGGAGAGAGTTGAGGAGCGGTCACTTGATCATCTTGAGCGTCGTCTTGAGCTTGTTCTTGATCTTGAGCTTGCTCTTGATCTTGAACTTGCTTGGATGATAGAACTTGACCTTGGGCATCGCTTGGTGATTCAATGCCATCTTGAGGTTGATCTTGCCATTGGTCTTGTTCATGAGGTTGAGGGCCTTCACTTTGTTCTTTGGAAGCATGTGGGCCTTGAGTTGGTGATGGCTCCACGTGAGTGGAACATTGTCCTTCTCCTTCAGCCACAAGGGGATCCTCAATGGGTAGGATAAAACCAGCACCCATTCTTCTTATGGCTTGGGGAGGAATTTCATCACATACATCACAAGTGCCACTTTGCTCCACTTAGGAGCCGTTATTCTCATCAAACTCCACGTTACATGGGAGTTTGTAGCATAACCAACAAATATGCCCTCATGAGCTATAGCCTCAAATTTAGACAAACGAACACCTTTCTTGAGAATGAAACACTTACACCCAAACACCCGGAAGTACTTGAGGTTGGGCTTGTTACCGGTGAGTATCTCATATGGAGTCTTGTTCAAGCCTTTGCGGAGGTAGAGCCGATTGGATGCATGACACACGGTGTTGATGGCTTCGGCCCACAAGTTCTATGGAGACTTGAACTCTGCCATCATGGTCCTTGTCTCATCCATCAACGTCCGGTTCTTCCTCTCCGCTACACCATTTTGTTGAGGGGTGTAAGGTGCGGAATATTGATGCTTGATCCCCTCATCACTAAGAAACTCATCCAAGGTGTAGTTCTTGAACTCGGTGCTGTTGTCACTTCTTATTGTCAAGATCTTTGCATTGTGTTGACATTGAGCTTCATTTGCAAAGTCAATGACGGTTTGTTGGGTCTCACTCTTCCTCTTGAATAAATATACCCAAGTGTATCTTGAATAATCATCCACAATCACCAAGCAATACTTCCTACCCCCAAGACTATCAAAAGATGGAGGCCCAAAGAGATCCATGTGAAGGAGCTCCAAAGGCCTCTTCGAGTAAATGATAGTCGTGGGAGGGTGATCCTTTTTCATGCAGCTTTCCTTCGATACAAGCACTGCAAGCACGATCTTTGGCAAAACTAACATTTGTTAGTCCATGGACATGGTCCCCCTTGAGAAGACTTTGCAAAGATCTCATATTGACATGGGCTAAACGGTGATGCCAAAGCCATCCCACGTCAACTTTAGCCATTAGGCATGTCGCGGTCTTAGTGAGTCGCTTCGAAAAGTTAATCACATAGAGACCGTTTTCGACATGCCCAACAAAGGCTACTTTAAGAGCCTTGCTCCACAAGAGTTCCACGGTATCAACATCAAAGAAGGTGGAAAAACCCATGAGTGCAAGTTGACGAACGGAAAGTAAATTGTATGCAAGGGACTCAACAAGCATGACCTTCTCGATCGTGAGATCATGAGAAATGACAACCTTGATGAGTCCCAATACCTTAGAGGACGAGGCGTCACCCCACTCGATGTTGGAGGGCATGGATGGAATCTTTTGCACGTCCACCACCAAGTCCTTGCTTCCGGTCGTATGATTAGTAGCTCCACTATCGAGCAACCACGATCCCCCACCGGAAGCAAACACCTATAAGAGATCAATGCTTGGTTTTAGGTACCCATTTTGTAATAGGTCCTTTGATGTTAGTAACAAGGGTATTAGGAACCCAGATAGACCATTCAATGTACTCATAAGGAGAACCAACAAATTTTGCATAAACATGCCCATCACTAGCACAACACAACACATGAGAAGGGTTAAAGTTGCCGACTTTTTTGGGAAGGGAAGTGTTGCCATTCTTGGCATCACTCCCCTTCATGGTGTTCTTCTTCTTCTCCTTAGTAGCACCCTCTCCCTCCTTCACAAAGGTTTGCTTGAGAGGAGGAGGTCATTTTGCCTTGTCATTCTTCTTCTTGTTCTTGGACTTGGGCGCATACCCAATCCCTTCTTTGGCCACAACTTCATTTTGGTTGCTCAAAAGGTCGTTGAGGTTCTTCTCGCCTTATATGCAAGACACAAGACCTTTCTCAAGTTGCTCCTTCAACTTAGCATTCTCCTCAACAAGATGCACATGCTCACAACATGAGTTAGTAGCATTTGCATTATCAATTAACATCATATGAGGAAAAGTGGTTTCTCCTTGGTTAGCTTTACTTGAAGTTGATCATGAGACTCTTTGAGGCTAGCATGAGCACCCTTCAAGACCTTGTGAGCCTTGTCAAGTAAGTCAAACTCCTCTTTGACTCTAGCAAGATCAACCCCAAGCTTGGCCTTCTCGGAGTTTAGCACACGAGAAACAACAAGAGCATGATCAAGATCTTTCTCTTAACTTAGCATGATCAACGTTGTGTGACTCCTCAAGAGCCAAACGAAGACCACGCTCTTCCTCAAGAGCATAGGAAAGATCCAAAATATCATCGGCATAGTCACGACTATGCCCCTCCATCTTGGAGATAGTATCTTCGTGATCCTCGATCATGTCATTGGCTTCACCAAGTTGTTCCATGAGAGCAACGAAGTGCTTCTTGGATTTACCCTTGAGTTTACCCATAAAGGACTCAAACTCATTTTCCTCCACATTAGATCCCTCATATTCATCAGTGCAATCCGTTAAACAAGGATTATTAATGATGGTGGTTTTGATGTTGGGGGTTACCTTGTTGGTGGCTTTAGCCATGAGGCACTTGGCGGTGATGTTCTCATTGGGTGAATCAAAGAGTGACACCCGTTGAGTTGTCGCAATGGCAACGGAGGACATGGCAACCGACTCACCATCTTCATCATCATCCTCATTGTACTCTTCTTGTACCACCAACGCCTTGGGAGGAGTCTTCTTGGTGAAGTTGCTCTTGTTGGGGAAAGACTTGGCCTTGTCCTTTCGGATGAGCTTGCCACCATTGTCTTCCCTCTTCTCATAAGGGCACTCCGCAACAAAATGACTCACATTGCCACAATTATAGCAAGTCCTCATATGTTGCTTGACCTTCACGCCACTTGAGTTGTTCTTGTTGAAGTTGGGCCTTGAGTTCTTCTTGCTCCAAAATTGCCTTGAAGCAAGAGCCATGTGTTCATGATAGGCATATTGTGTATCTTCGGGGTTGCTCTCCTCTTCTTCCTCTTCATCCTCTTCTTCCACCCTAACCTTGGCTTTTAATGCAAGGTTGGGCTTCTTTGCTCTTTGAGAATGTAGCACCGCATTGTCGGCGGTTTTGTCCAAGATGCTCATAGCCGCAAACTCATCCAACACTTCACTTGAGGACAAGGTGTGGAAGTCTAGCCTTTGACGAATGATGAAGGACTTGGCCTTGTGGTAAGGCATCATTGCCTTGAGGAATTTGTGCTTGATCCAATTGTCATCCGTGCCCTTGCCCCCATGATCTCGGAGTGAGATCGCGAGTTTGGTTACTCTCCGATAAAGCTCACGAGGTTCTTCATCTTCTTTCATTGCAAACTCATCGGCTTCATCTTGCACCAGTTCATAGTTGGAGCGTTGAATGCTTGCGCTTCCCCTGTAGAGGGGAACAACTTGGTGCCATGCATCGTTGGCCATGGCGAAGGGCCGGAGGTGAGGAAGATCTTCGCGTGGAATTGCATCTTGGATGATGAAGAGGGCATTCTCGTTGAATTGATTATCCACGACTTTTCTAGGAGTGAAGTTTGTTCAGTCATGCGGATAGAAACTTTCTTCAATGATTCTCCAAAGATTAGTATTCACATGATTTAAATGACGCTTAAAACGATAGACCCAAGAATCAAAGTCCTCATTTTTCACAATCTTAGGGGGAGGACCGGCATGATTCAAATGAGTGGAAGGAATCGGTCCACCATAAACAAGTGGAGGTTCCACATGGGCAATGATGCCGGTGCCATTTTTACCACTAGAAGAAGGAGCCTTTTCACTAGTAGCTTCCCCTTGTCGGGGTTAGCACCCGTCACCTTGTTAGTGGGATCACCCACTTTCAACGGTGCAGTGGATAGTTTAAGCCCTTCTATGAATTTATTAAACATGCTTTCAACCTCGATCGTCATGGACGTTTTCAATGTGTCCAAAGCCACATTGAATTCCTCACGAGAGACCGCGGTTCCCCCATCACCCGTAGACGAGATCGGATTCACACCGGAGTGCTCCTCCACACCGTCTACGGTGTCAACCATACTCTTCGGACGGCAAAGTCCTTAGTAAAGAGACGAGGCTCTGATACCAATTGAAAGGATCGATATAGTTCAATAGAGGGGGGTGAATAGGCAACTAACAATTTTTAGCTTTTCTTTACC
Source organism: Triticum aestivum (assembly GCF_018294505.1). Classification (NCBI taxonomy): domain Eukaryota; kingdom Viridiplantae; phylum Streptophyta; class Magnoliopsida; order Poales; family Poaceae; genus Triticum; species Triticum aestivum. Next base: position 312,636,999 of record NC_057809.1, on the reverse strand, counting down.
AAATTAAACTTTGCATCAGAGTAGGTTGTCTAGATATGCAACTAGGTGAGCAACCTATATGATGCAACAACAACAAGCACACAAGCAAGCAAGGGAAATAACACAAATAAGCTTGCACAAGTAAAGGTACGAGATAACCAAGAGTGGAGCCGGTGAAGACGAGGATGTTTTACCAAAGTTCCTTCCTTTTGAGGGGAAATGCGTCTCCGTTGGAGCGGTGTGGAGGCACAATGCTCCCCAAGAAGCCACTAGGGCCATCGTATTCTCCTCATGCCCTCACACAATGCGAGATGTTGTGATTCCACTATTGGTGCCCTTGGAGGCGGCGACCGGACCTTTACAAACAAGGTTGGGGCAACCTCCACAACTTAATCGGAGGCTCCCAACAACACCATGAAGCTTCACCATAATGGAATATGGCTCCGCGGTGACCTCAACCGTCTAGGGTGCTCAAACACCGAAGAGTGACAAGATCCGCAAGGGATTAGTGGGGGGAATCAAATTTCTCTTGGTGGCAGTGTAGATCGAGGCATTCTCAACCAATCCCTAGAAAATCAATAAGTTTGATTGGCTAGGGAGAGAGATCGGGTGAAAATGGAGCTTGGAGCAACAATGGAGCTTAGGGTTGGAAGAGGTGGTCAACTCGGAGAAGAAGACACCCCTTATATAGTGGAGAGACAAATCCAACCGTTATCCACTTAACCAGCCCGTAACCTGCGGTACTGCCGTACCAAACTAGCGGTACTACCGCAAGGGCTCACGGTACTAGCACAGCGAGCCGCGGTACTACCATTGCCACGGCAAGAGCTAGCCCAGGCCTGTAGCAAAGAAGTTTGGGGCGGTACTGCCGCTCGCGCGGTACTACCGCACCCCCTTGTGGTACTACCGCAAGGCAGGATTGGACTAGCCTGGGAAGGGTGCGAACAAATAAAAAACATATGTGGAAACTTCCGCTGACTTTCAAACATTGCAAAAATCTGACACGGTACTACCGCACAAGGCACGCGGTACTACCACGCAGGGAGCGGATGTAAAAATTTACATCCGCCCCTACTTCCGCTTATGGTGTTGTGCCGGGCCAGGACTCACGGTACTACGGCTCCCACGGAGCGGTACTACCGTGACCACCTGCGATACTACCACAATGGCCTGCGGTACTACCGCTCCGAAGAGCAGTACTACCGCATGCCCCGGAACAGCAACACTAGGAATTCTTCTTTTTGCATAAACACGAAGAAACAGAGGATGCTCCATAGTGCTAAGGGAAAGGCGGTGCAAAGAGGAGTAAACAAGTACGTGACAATTCCACCCAATCCTTTCCAAAGCGGACCCCCTCTTAATAGTATGGCTTTCCTACGACTCAAATCCACCAAAAAAGGAACGTAGAAAAACGTTGTCTTCAATAATCTTCAAGGGGCACTAAACCAGCTTGTGCCTAGTAATGAAATATCTGAAATACTCAAGGCACATGATTAGTCCGCAAAAGCATTGTCATCAATTACCAAAACACATTAGGGATAAATATGCACTTATGAGAGTGAAGTGGAAAATCATCATAACAAGAAAATGAAGTTTCTACGACCTGATCGCGGAGACGAATATTTGAGTTACGAGTTTGGTCTTCAACTAAAACAATGTGGAATAGTTTCACAAATTCATGCCACCTGGAACACCACATCATAATGGTGTGTCTGAATGTTGTAATCGTACTTCATTGGATATGGTGTAATCTATGATGTCTCTTACCGATTTACCACTATCATTTTGGGGTTATGCATTAGAGACAGCTGCATTCATGTTAAATAGGGAACCATCTAAATCCGTTGAGACGACGCCTTATGAACTGTGGTTTGGCAAAAAACCAAAGTTGTCGTTTCTTAAAGTTTGGGGCTACGATGCTTATGTGAAAAAGCTTCAACCTGATAAGCTCGAACCCAAATCGGAGAAATGTGTCTTCATAGGATACCCAAAGGAGACTGTTGGTACAGCTTCCATCACAGATCTGAAGGCAAGACATTCTTTGCTAAGAATGGATCCTTTCTAGAGAAGGAGTTTCTCTCGAAAGAAGTGAGTGGGAGGAAAGTAGAACTTGATGAGGTAATTGTACCTTCTCCTGAATTGGAAAGTAGTTCATCACAGAAATCAGTTCCAGTGATTCCAACACCAATTAGTGAGGAAGCTAATGATGATGATCATGAACTTCAGATCAAGTTACTACTGAACCTCGTAGGTCAACCAGAGTACGGTCCGCACCAGAGTGGTATGGTAATCCTGTTCTGGAAGTCATGTTACTAGACCATGACGAACCTACGAACTAAGAGGAAGCGATGATGAGCCCAGATTCTGTAAAATGGCTTGAGGCCATGAAATCTGAGATGGGATCCATGTATGAGAACAAAGTATGGACTTTGATTGGCTTGCCTGATGATCGGTGAGTCATTGAGAATAAATGGATCTTCAAGAGGAAGACGAACGATGATAGTAGTGTTACTATCTACAAAGCTCGAATTGTTGCAAAACATTTTCGACAAGATCAAGGTGTTGACTACGATGAGATTTTCTCACTCGTATCGATGCTTAAAAGTCTGTCCGAATCATGTTAGCAGTTGCCACATTTTATGAAATCTGGCAAATGGATGTCAAAACTGCATTCCTTAATAGATTTCTTAAAGAAGAGTTGTATATGATGCAACCATAAGGTTTTGTCAATCCTAAAGGTGCTAACAAAGTGAGCAAGCTCTAGCGATCCATCTATGGACTGGTGCAAGCATCTCGGAGTTGGAATATATGCTTTGATAAAGTGATCAAAGCATATGGTTTTATATAGACTTGCAGTGAAGCATGTATTTCCAAGAAAGTGAGTGGGAGCACTACAACATTTCTGATAAGTATATGTGAATGACATATTGTTGATCGGTAATAATGTAGAATTTTCTAGAAAGCATAAAGGAGTGTTTGAAAGGAGTTTTTCAAAGAAAGACCTCGGTGAAGCTACTTGCATATTGAGCATCAAGATCTATAGAGATAGATCAAGATGCTTGGTATATTTTCAATGAGTACAAAACTTGACAAGATTTTGAGTGGTTCAAAATAGAGCAGTCAAAGAAGGAGTCCTTGCCTGTGTTGCATGGTGTGAAGTTGAGTAAAGACTCAAAACCCGACTACAACCGAAAATAGAAAGAGAATGAAAAGTCATTCCCTATGCCTCAGTCATAGATTCTATAAAATATGCTATGATGTGTACCAGACCTATTGTGTACCTCGCCATAAGATTGGCAAGAGGGTATGTTGGGGATATGACTACCAGGTATGACCCGCCCAAGAGGGGCCGGGTCAACTACAAACGATTGTTTCCATAAATAAAGCCCAAGAGTATACAAGAGGACGGTTCACGATTAGGCTCATAATAGGCCCAAGCCAGGAGGCGGTTCATGGCCTGTAAGTATAAACCACCATGTATGAGTAGACTTGTAATGCAAGGCATGTAAGATACGTCACCGAGTCGGACACGTTGTATGAGTCGGTCGAGACTCTGTAGGACGCAGGGCGTCAACCCATGTAACGACCCGGTGGCGGCTTAGGGCAAGAAACAACAGATCGAGAGCCAAGTCAAGCGGATTCGCTCCTTGGTCATCAAAACCTAGCAATACCATAACAACTAGACTATGCCTTTACCTTCACCGCAAGGGGTCGAACCAGTATAAACCTCTCGTGTCCTTTGTCCTGATTAACCCCTTTAAGCTTCCTAGTTGCGATGGCTCCACGACTAAGTTCTTTCACTAGGACATCTGCCATGACAATTCCACGACAGTTGGCGCCCATCGTGGGGTCAGCGCACCGTGGATTTGAGTTTTTGAAGGGCAGCTTCAAAGGGCTCAAAGGATACGTTGTGGGCCGGATGACCAAGAGTCGTCGCGGCAAGCTCTACATCGACGATGCAGGCTGGGGCCCGGACGCCGTCTCAATTGAGTATGGGTACCAGGTCCCCTTCGGCAGTATCCACATCTTCATCGGCCGGATCGGTGAGCCGGGCCCTGAGCCGGACATCTGCAACGATCTCATCGAGATGGCTCAGCGTGTGAGACCCGCCCGGGCTCAGCCCGCCGTGAGGCGTGCCTTCATGGGTTGCTTCCATGGAGGGGAGCTTTCTGAAGGATCTGTGGATGGCGGTGAGATGGCCATCTACTCTGACGGTGAGTCGTCCATAGGTGCGACGGAGTCATTGTATCAACTACAAAATGGCGGGCTTGGGGGCTATTCCGATGGCAGCAGTATTCCGGACCCCTTTGAGCCACCAAGAAGAGCGGGGATCTTCATGACTGGCACACAGCCCTCTCAAAACTCTATGGTTGCGGCAGCGATAACCACCGGGTGAGCAGCGGTCGGGGAAGGAGGTCCTGCGGGCCCGCCGGCTCAGGTGCTGATGGATCTCATGGACAGGATGGCAACCCTGTTGACTGTTGTGGTTGACCCGGCGGATCAGGCTCAGCACGATGCAGAGGTGGCATGATTACGTGAGGAGGTAGCACAAGCCAAAGAAAGCTTAGCGGTGGAGGACGTTAGGATGGCTGCGGAGCGGGCGGCTCTGGATACTAGAGCTCAGCATCTTCAATCAGAGGCTTTTCAGCTCACGATGGACCTGAATGCATCAAACGAGGTCATGAGGTGAAGGCACCAGAAGACTCAATCACGTCTGCCTCTGACTTACGATCCTAGGAACCTCTTCCACACACCCGGTGCAGGTCCCAGTAACCCGCCGGAGGTGAACCGGATTGCAACACCCGGGGCTGGCGCGCCGGTTCAGCCACGGACTATGGAACCCCCTCGTGTGAATACTGCTCCGCCTCATTATACACCGACACCACCGGGTCATTTTTCTAACCCTTTGGAGAATCTGATCACTGCATCGGCATGTTTGGCGGCTCTCCCGATGGAGGGCGACTCTTCGATGGTGATCGAAACACGAAGGGTCAGAGGACTTCATCAAACGGCTCTGGCACAGCAGGAGGCACACTCTTATAGTCGAGACAGGATTCATTCGACCCCTCGCCCAAGCCGGAGCCCGAGCTATAGCAGGCATATGGATTCAGCAGCCATATCAAGCAACACCCAGCGTCATAACCAGCCGCGCAGGCATGACCCCGCGTGTGATGGAGCTCTTAACTTGGTTGACCACGATAGGATCCGCCAAGAGGCTGAGCAGGCGGTTCAACAGACAGCTGAGCAGGCGGCTCACCAAGCTTTTCCGGTTTATCCGACGACCTCTGTTGAAGCAGGTGTGGCCACAAGGACAGGAGGTGTCCCTTGCTTGGTGCCAGCTCTGCATAATGAGCGCTTGCCAAAGGATTTCAAGGGGCCTTGGAAGGTGCCTAATTACATAGCTAACTTACAGCCCGGGGCATGGATTGAAAGTTATGAGATGGCCATGGAATTGCTAGAGGTCAGTGACGCAGCAATGGCTAAGTACTTCACTATGATGCCGGATGGAACGGCCCGCACTTGGTTAAAGGGACTGCCACCTAATTCCATTGGTTCCTAGGCCGAGTTAAAGGCCCGATTTATTTAGAACTTCAAAGATACATGCAAGCAGCCCATGTCTATTGTGGAGTTGACTAATTGCAAGCAGGAGGAAGGTGAGTCCATGACCCATTGGTGCACCGGGTAAAGGAAATAATACATTCATCTGATAAGATGGATGCCGGCTCCGCGGTCTTAATGTTGGAGAAAAAAATGCCATTTTGAACCTCTGAAATAGAAGCTGGGGCGGCTCAAGCGCGATTGTAATGACATGGGCCAGCTGATGGCGGCTCTAGTCAAATACGCCGACTCTGATAGTACCAAGGATCCCGCGTCTGATGAAGAAAAGACAGGGAAGGGAAAGAAGAACGGCAACAGTAAGGGTCTTCAGCATAACTCGGCAAATCAAGGAGGCAATAATAAATGTAAGGCTGATGGTAGCTCGGAGTTTGTAGCAAATGCGTAGGGCAACAATCAACGACGTAAGGGGAGGCCGCCTCCTCGGTCAGGCGGGTCAGGTCCTACCCTCGAGCAGTTACTAAATGAGCCCTGCCCAAGACACGGCACCCGAGAGAAGCCGGCCACCCATCTATGGAAGGACTGTACGATCATGAGGGCTTTCAAGAATTCTAACATGTTCGATGGTAATCATGGCCCGGGCAGCGGTTCAGGCGGTGGCGGTTTTCATGGCCCGGGCAGCAGTTCAGGTGCTGGCGGTTCTCATGGCCAGGGCCCTCAAGGTAATCAGGGTGGTTATAATGAGCAATCTGGCCAAGGAGGTCAGCAGCAGCAGCAATCCGGGTATCAGAGTAACCCAAAGCAGCTGAGTAGTGGGTAGTATCACGTGTTCACCACTAGTTTATGCAAAAGGGACCAGCAACTTCATAAGAGGGCTATGAATGCTGTTGAACCAGCGGTTCCTCGTTATTTGAGATGGTCTGAGCAGCATATTCTGTGGAGTAGGGAGGATCACCCTCCCCTGGTTGACAATCCGGGTCACCTGGTCCTGGTAGTGGCACCTCAGGTTGATAGATATAAGTTCACAAAAGTACTCATGGATGGAGGCAGCAGCATCAACATCCTCTATTATGAGACCTTTCGTCGCATGGGGTTAACTGATAAGAATCTCAAGACGTCCAACACTGTTTTTCATGGAGTAGTGCCTGCTAAGTCGGCGTATCCAGTGGGTAAGATTGAGTTGGAAGTAGCCTTTGGAGATGAGCATGATTCCAGGGCGGAGAAGTTAACCTTTGAGGTGGTCAAAATCAAGAGCCCGTATCACGCACTGTTTGGACGACCAGCTTATGAAAAATTTATGGTATGACCATGTTACGTTTATCCGCAGCTCAAGATGCTGGGTCATAAAGGTACTATCACAGTACATGGGAGTCAGAAGATAGCCTAAGAGTGTGAGGAAGGCGATGCTGCTTATGCAGAATCTGTTTGCGTGACGGAGGAGTTAAAATTCTACAAAGACAATGTTGACCCGGCAGACATGACATCTTTGAAGAAGCCAACTACCGAACATGAGCCGGTGCTGAAGTTTAAGTCAGCTAACGATACCAAGATGATTGATTTTGTTCCTGGCGACTCATCCAAACAGTTTATTATCAGTGCCAATTTGGATCCCAAATAGGAAGGCTCGCTCATCGAGTTCATCCGTGAGAACTGGGACATCTTTGCATGGAAACCATCTAACATGCCGGGTGTACCGGGAGAACTCGCTGAGCACACTCTTAATATTGATCTGAAATTTAAGCCGGTCAGGCAGTTTCTTCGGTGGTTTAATGAGGAGAGGTGTAAAGCTATTGGTAAGGAGGTGGCCCGGCTCTTGGCGGGCGGGTTTATTGTTGAAGTTTTTCACCCAGAGTGGTTGGCTAACCCGGTGCTTGTACTCAAAAAGAACGGCACCTGGCACATGTGTGTGGATTATAGAGACTTAAAGAAAGCTTGTCCGGCTGATCCTTGCGCTCTCCCTCGTATTGATCAAATCATTGATGCTACGGCGGGTTGTGAGCGTTTGAGCTTTTTGGATGCTTATTCTGGTTATCATCAGATCAAGATGGCAGTTAAGGACCAGGAGAAGACGGCTTTTATTACTCCGTTTGGAGCCTTCTGCTATGAGTCTATGCCTTTTGGGCTTAAGAGTGCCCAGGCAACTTATCAGCGCTGTGTACAAAACTATCTTCACGGTTAGATTGGGCGCCACGTTCATGCTTATGTGGACGATATAGTGATGAAATCCAGAGAGAAGGAGACCTTGATAGATGATCTGAAAGAAACCTTTGATAATCTCCGGGTCTACAAGATGATGCTTAACCCGGCCAAGTGCGTTTTTGGAGTACCGACGGGCAAACTTTGGGGTTTTTTGGTTTCTAACAGAGGCATTGAGGCTAACCCGGAGAAAATCAAGGCGATCACGTCTTTGGCTAAGCCGGCGTGCATCAATGACATTCAACGATTGGCGTGTCGTGTTGCAGGTTTAAGCCGGTTCATAAGTCGGTTAGGTGAGAAGGCCATGCCATTATATCAAATGATGAAGAAGATGGATGATTTTGTCTGGAGTGATGCTGCTAACTCTGCCTTTGAAGATCTGAAAAGACAGCTCGCTGAGCCGCTGGTTCTTGCTGCTCCCGTTGATAAGGGGCCACTGTTGTTATATGTGGCTGCTAACACATGTGATGTCAATGTGGCCATTGTTGTAGAGCGCAAGGAGGCTGGCAAAGAATATCCGATTCAACAGCCGATTTACTACGTCAGTGAGGTGCTCATTGAGTCCAAACAGAGATATCCACATTGGAAGAAACTTGTTTATGGGGTATTCATGGCGAGCCGGAAGCTTAAGCATTACTTTCAGGGTCATCCTATCACTGTGGTTAGCTCTGCTCCTTTAGGAGATATTATTCAAAATAGAGAAGCCATGGTACGAGTCGCCAAGTGGGCCATTGAACTTGGATCTCATGGTTTAAAGTATGCGCCACGTACTGCCATCAAATCTCAAGCGTTGGTGGACTTCATTAATGATTGACAGAGTTGCAGATGCCTGAAGAGAAGCCAGACAACACATATTGGACAATTCATTTTGATGGGTCCAGGCAATTGGAAGGCTCAGGGCTGGAGTTGTTTTAACTTCCCCTCGAGGTGAAATTTTTTGTTATGTGTTGCAGTTGATGATTCCTAGTACTAACAACGCAGCTGAGTATGAGGCCTTACTCCATGGTCTTCGAATGGCTAAAGAACTGAGTTTAAGCCGGGTAAGGTGCCTTGGAGACTCAGATTTGGTGGCTCAGCAAGTATCAGGCAAGTGGGACTCCAAGGATCCTCTCATAGCGGCTTATCACCGTGAGGTTGACCCTGTTGCTGGACACTTAAAGGGTTATCAAGTGAAGCACATTGACCGCAGAAAGAACGAAGTGGCTGATGCGTTGGTGTCAAAACCGGCGGATCTCGGGTAGGGGGTCCCGAACTGTGCGTCTAGGCCAGATGGTAACAGGAGGCAGGGAACACTTTGTTTTACCCAGGTTCGGGCCCTCTCGATGGAGGTAATACCCTAATCATGCTTTATTAATATTGATGATATGGGTAGTACAAGAGTAGATCTACCACGAGATCAAGGAGGCTAAACCCTAGAAGCTAGCCTATGGTATGATTGTTGTGTATGGAGTTGATTGCCTACGGACTACAACCCTCCAGTTTATATAGACACCGGATAGGGTTAGGGTTACATAAAGTCGGTTACAATGGTAGGAGATCTTGAATATCCGCATCGCCAAGCTTGCCTTCCACGCCAAGGAAAGTCCCATCCGGACACGGGACGAAGTCTTCAATCTTGTATCTTCATAGTCCAGGAGTCCGGCTGAAGGTATAGTCCGGCTACCCGAACACCCCCTAATCCAGGACTCCCTCGGTAGCCCCTGAACCAGGCTTCAATGACAACGAGTCCGGTGCGCAAATTGTCTTCGGCATTGCAAGGCGGGTTCCTCCTCCAAGTCCTTCATAGAAGATTGTAAACACCAAGAGTAGTGTCCGGTTCTGCAAAATAAGTTTCCACATATTGCCATAGAGAGAATAATATTGACACAAATCAAATCTGCCGACGCATTCCGCAGTGCGTCATCACACTACGGCCAAGTCCTTTACTCGAATCGTTTTTACTTTTCCACCTCAACTTGTTTTGCGAGGCGGTTTCCTTGGCACATCTTGTCAAAGCAGAGATCGTGTACCCCCTTTACGGGATTCTCATCAATACGGATGTGGGTAATCCAACCGCGCCACTTATCACGGCGCTTGGGAGGCAAGCGAGTTTTACTAGGCAGGTGGGGGCGCACAACCGCATCCGCCCATATAAGGGGATAAGGATCCACCTTTTTACCTACGCCTTCTTCCTCCTTTGCCTATCCATCTCCTGCGCACTCGAGCTCCAGTGCCCAAGCCCGCACTTCCCACCTCAACCTTCTCCAGCAATGTCCGGAGCGGGAGGCAAGTGGATGGTCTCCTTCATCAAGGAGGGCCATGTCAAAAAGCTAAGGAAGGCCGGATACTTGTCCAAAGACATCGCGCACCGGCTTCCCGAGGAGGGGCAGCTTCTCCCCACCCCAAGGCCCCATGAGAGGGTGGTATTCCTTCCCCACTTCCTCCGTGGACTGGGTTTTCCACTCCACCCATTTGTCCGGGGCTCATGTTTTACTATGGCCTGGATTTCCACGATCTGGCCCCGAACTTTGTCCTCAACATCTCGGCGTTTATCGTCGTGTGCGAGGCTTTCCTCCGCATCCGCCCCCATTTCGGCCTCTGGCTCAAGACCTTCAACGTCAAGCCCAAGGTGGTGCGCGGTAGCCAGGCGGAGTGCGGAGGTGCCATGGCAGGCAAGATGGCCAACGTCCTATGGCTCGAGGGCTCCTTCGTGGAGACCCTGAAGGGGTGGCAATCGTGGTGGTTTTACATCACCGAGCCGCACAATCCAAAATGGATCGCATCCCCCGAGTTCAGATCCGGACCCCCCACGCGGCTTATGTCCTGGAAAGAGACGGGCCTATCATGGGGTGACGAAAAAGAGGTGACCGGATTGCAAACATGCATCCAGTCCCTGGTGAACAAGCCGATCAAGCTTGTCAATGTAGTCCAGGTTATGCTCGTCCGTCGGATCCTCCCGTGTCAACAACGGGGCTTTAATCTATGGGAGTTCAACCCGGCGCAACACCAAACCCTTAACCGGCTCTTCGACACGACGTATGAAGACGTCTGGAAGGTGCTAACCAAAGGCGCCGAGGCTCCCACATCCGCTTCCGAGGACCGCGGATACAGCTCGCAGCGTCACGCTAGCGAGGTAAGCTATTTTCACCGTTTACAGGATGTTAAGTTTTTTCATAATTTGACTCTATGCGGGATCTAAACTACCTTACCTTTGACAGGCTTGGCGGGCGAAGTCCGGATCGATTAACTGTCCGGCTCCCTTGCCCGAAGACCCAGCCCCAGCTCTACTAGTGAAGCTGCTGGCTCCGGCGCCTTATATGGTGCCGGAGAAGAAGGCCAAGAAGAAGAAGGCCACGGGGACTCGAAAGAGTGCCCGTAATGTGGTGGTGTCGGACTCGTCATCTGACGAGTCCGAGACGCCCTCCTCCCGCGAAAACGAGGAGGAGGAAGAAGAAAACTCCCCCCCCCCAGCGGAGGGAGGAGAGAAGAGGAAGGCCGCCCCAACGGGGGGAGGCCGAGGGGTCTAGGAAAATGAAGACCCCTCCGCCGGACTACGCCCCCAACGCCGAAGAGGGCAAAGAGGAGTGGCCAAACAGGGCCAAGCGTCTGGCAAAATCTTAAGTTCGGATATCAGAATAACTCATGATGTTCCTTTGTTGCACAGCTTTCCCTAATGTCGAACATAATTATGCAGCCCGCCCCGGGCCGAACTCAACGAGTCGTCGAGCGGCTCCCTGGATTCATCGGACGTGAACTCAGTTCCGCCCACTGCCTCCCCCCGCACTGCGGACGACGCAGAAGTGGCGTCGCAATGAGCTCCGGGGCAGGAGGAGGTGGTCCTGGAGGAGCCGCAAGGCGACCTCCCGGACCCCAAGGCTCCAAGTCCAGCTTTATGCCGAACACCACACCGGAATCTTCAACAGTTCCGGACCGCGGTAGGCGAACTCCTTCCAAGAGGAGCAAGCCTTCTGAGCCGGCGGCCTCCGTCCAACCAGAGGTGCCGGACAATCTGCTCGAGGTGCTTGACGGCGCCTCCATCGACGTGGTGCACCGTACTATTATGAGTACGGTGATCCAGAAGGTTCAGTCCGCCAAGAGCGGACTGACTGAAGCTTGCGCTAGCCTTCTAATAGGCTTCGAGGTAAGTAAAAATATATAAAAATATAACCGCATAGACAGTAGCCCCTGATGCTCTGTTTGGCGTTCGGAAAGAAAAGCCGAATAGAGGACCTAGTAAATTTCGCAGGAGTCTAACTAAAAAGGAGTCAATATACGTATGCAGGCTTCGCTGCTATCCACCGCCGCACTGACTGCGGAGGTGGGTGTCCTGAAACAGGAACTCGAGCGGATCAAGCAAGAGCTCGGCCTTGCCAAGCGCCAGCTCGAGGAAAAAGAAGGTAGGAAATACCTTACAGAAAAAGTGCCTATAGAGAGGCGTGATTGCAAAAAATAACAGGATTGCACTGCTTATTACAGGGGCCACGACTGAGGTGGCGAATCTCAAGTAGGCGCTATCCGAGGCCGAAAAGAAAACGGCCGCGGAGCGCACCGAGCGAGAGAAACTTGGGGCTCAGGTCGGCGAGGTGCAGCAAGAGCTTCAGGCTCTCATGAAAAAACATGAGAGTTTGGAGCTTGAGTCAAAGACCCAAGCGTCCGAGCTCGCGGCAGCCCTTGAGACTGCCAAATCTGCCAAGGCCGAAGCCCAAAAGGCCCTCCAAGAATTGGAGGAGATTAAGAAGATAGCAGCAGGTAAGGCATTCTTTATGCAAAGCAGAAATATAAAAGTAAACTACTTGTTACTTACCCGAATCCGGAGTTTTCCAGGGGCATTCGCAGATCTTCCCCGCAGCGTATCCAATGCCGCCGCATTCTACCGAGCTGAAGAGGGCAGCTCGACGGAGAAGGTGTTCTGGTCTCAGTATGCTGAGGCCGGACACCCTGTGCCCTTGAGAGACCAGCTGAAACAGCTGGTCGAGCTCCACAAGGCGGCCGAACAGGCCATGAAGGGCTTCATAGTTCGGCTGTGGCCCGGAGAGGCCCTGCCTGGGAGCTATTTCGGGCTGGTGCGGCGGCTGGTGGAGGCCTGTCCAAGGCTCGAGGTCATCAAGCGCTCCGTCTGCATCGAAGGTGCCCGTCGGGCCCTTGCCCGTGCAAAGGTGCACCGGGGTAAGCTGGACGGTGAGAAGCTTGTGAAGGACGGGCCGCCGCCGGGGAAGGAGCATCGCAAGCCCGAGAACTATTACAAGGATGTTCTTGCGGGTGCCCGCCTTGTGGCGGATGAATGTACCAAGGATGTAATTTTTGAATAAACTCGCTCGTTTTTATCCTGTGCGCTGAAAACTTGTTCATAGGCGCTTAAGCAATTCTTGTTGAAATTAAAATATTATTTTCTGTGCGGCCGTTTATCAAAAAATTGAGAGATGGCCAGTCTTCGGCTTCGTCCCCATGCCACTAGTGCTGGGGTGTTCGGGATAAACCTGAGCACTCTTTTTCCCATAGTTAGGTCCTTCGAGGGAGGCGCTCAGCACAACGAACCAGGCAATCGGACTATAATGCTTGAACACTCTCACTTAGCCATAGAACTTTATAATTTTAAATTTCGGCAAAGCCCCTAGTTCGGAAGACCGAGTTCAGGGCGCTATCCACGCCTTGGCCGGACAAATCCGGCTCCTCGCTCGAAGCGGCATAAGTCTTTAGGGACTCGAAAAACCTCTCGAACAGCGACCGGTCTCTCGCCTCATCATGACAGTCAGTTTTAGCTTTCTCCACTGAGGTGCTTAACCCAGCTCAACCGGGGCACAATCGCAGTGGTTCTCCTAGTGCTACCTTAGCCGATATAGCGGAACGTAAGGCACCAAAACATAGGAGCCGGGCAAACCCAACTATTGACCCAAATCATGATTTGGAGCCGATGCATATAGTGCTATAAGTTCGGGGTGCCGCACTTGTGAAAGTCTACGGACTTCTCATGCCATATTAAAGGGTACTGAAGCCCCTGGCGTACTTGCCGTACCACAGTGTACGGGTGCAACATGTCATTAATGAACATATATAAAAGAGAGTAATGCAGAAAATAGACAAAAGCTATGCATTGTTTATAGAGAGGCTATTTATCAAAGCCGAACGATACAAATAGTGCGGTAAGCAAAAGATATTGGACTATTCAGTATGTCCTGACCAGGGGCAGGCCGCGGAATTGTATTTAAAACAGGTATACCGCTCGTAACAGAGACCACCTGGGAGTTCCATAGTGCGGCATGGCTTGTCTGCCTCCCTGGATCTTGCATCGTTTGTGTGGCAGTCGAATTGCCGAACAGGTCGTCCGAAGTATGGAGTCCTGAAAGTAAGAAAAAAATTAAAAAAAGAATCCGGCAGCCCCTAGTATGTTTTAAGCCGTATTCTAGGTGTGCCGTTATTGTGCCCCTTCCCTTGTGCCCATGGTATTTCAAGGGCGTAGTTATGTACGCGAGGTACTGGTTTCGCTATGTCGCGAAAGCTGGGGTTGGGGCCACATTGCTATGCTTGCTCAGAGTGTGCCAGGCGGCCCTGCTGTGGGTTACTCCGGGCGCGCTTGGCAGTGTCTGGCTTTTTAATGGCCGGACTGGAGAATTGCCTGAGAAGGCTACTTTGTACCTTTGCTGCGAGAGCCGCCGTATGCTCCTCCGTACGAAGGGAGCGTTCGGTGTTTCCGTTGACCGTAATTACTCCTCGAGGGCCTGGCATCTTGAGCTTGAGATACGCGTAGTGCGGCACCGCATTGAACTTTGCGAATGCGGTTCGTCCGAGCAGGGTGTGATAGCCACTGCGAAACGGGACTATATCGAAGATTAACTCTTTGCTTCGGAAATTGTCCGGGGATCCGAAGACCACGTCAAGTGTTACTGAGCCTGTATAGTTGGCTTCTACACCTGGTATAACGCCTTTAAAGGTCGTTCTTGTGGGCTTAATCCTTGAGGGATCTATGCCCATTTTCCGCATTGTATCCTGATAAAGCAGGTTCAGGCTACTACCGCCGTCCATGAGGACTCTTGTGAGATGAAATCCGTCGATGATTGGGTCGAGAACCAATGCGGCGAAGCCGCCATGACGGATGCTCGTGGGATGGTCCCTTCGATCAAAAGTGATCAGGCAGGAGGACCATGGGTTAAACTGGCTCCATCGCGTATACGTCCCGTAGCGCACGCTTCCGCTCCCGCTTGGGAATGTGGGTTGCGTATATCATGTTCACCGTCCGCACTTGTGGGGGAAAGCCCTTCTGTCCATTGTTGTTCGGCGGCTTGGGCTCCTCGTCGTCGCTGTGCAGCCCCTTGTCTCTGTTTTCGGCCCTTAACTTGCCTACCTGCTTGAACACCCAACAATCCCTATTAGTGTGATTGGTTGGCCTTTCGGGGGTGCCATGTATCTGGCACAAGCGATCGAGTATTCGGTCCAAACTGGACGGGCCCTGAGTATTCTTTTTGAATGCCTTTTTCCGCTGACCCGATTTATAGCCTTTGAATCCGGCATTGACTGCTGTGTCTTCATTGCTGTCGCTGTTAACGCGGCGTTTTTGCTTTTTCCGACGTGTCCTGCCACTTTTGTCCTTGGTATCCGAATTACCAGGGTTCTTTGATAAGTTGTTACTGCGAGCTAGCCAACTGTCTTCTCCCGCGCAAAAGCGGCTCATGAGTGTCGTGAGGGCTGCCATGGATTTTGGCTTTTCCTGTCCCAGGTGCCGGGCAAGCCACTCGTCACGGATGTTATGCTTGAAGGCTGCTAGGGCCTCTGCGCCCGGACAGTCGACTATCTGGTTTTTCTTTGTTAGGAACCGTGTCCAGAATTGTCTGGCCGATTCTTTTGGCTGCTGAATTATGTGGCTTAAGTCGTCGGCATCTGGCGGT
This sequence comes from Triticum aestivum, assembly GCF_018294505.1. Classification (NCBI taxonomy): domain Eukaryota; kingdom Viridiplantae; phylum Streptophyta; class Magnoliopsida; order Poales; family Poaceae; genus Triticum; species Triticum aestivum. Next base: position 312,621,409 of record NC_057809.1, on the reverse strand, counting down.
CGCACGTAAGTGCCCTGGAAGTTGTCGAGGAATGCGGCTTCTAGGTCCTCCCAAGAACCGATTGAGTCTGCTGGCAAGCTGTTAAGCCAATGCCGGGCCGGTCCTTTAAGTTTGAGCAGGAGGTATTTGATGGTGTGTAGATCATCGCCGCGTGCCATGTGGATGTGAAGGAGATAATCCTCGATCCATACCGCCGGATCTGTTGTGCCATCGTATGATTCGATGTTTACGGGTTTGAAACCCTCTGGGATTTTATGATCCATTACTTCATTCGTGAAGCATAGCGGGTGTGCGGCGCCTCTGTACTGGGCTATATCACGACGCAGCTCGGAAGAGCTATCTGTTGTGTTCGGCCCGGCCGGATTTGTTGTATCCGGCGTGAAGATCATTGTCACATGCCGCAGGGCGCATGCGCGGTCCATAGATCGATCTTGTTTGTCTTGCCTTATCCTCCAGTATGTCTCGCAGGTCGGGCGCATTTTCCCGTGCCTTAGTTGAGCGGCGTCGGGGCATGGCTTGGGTGGAGGGCCGAGAGGCCTCTCTGTCGCGGCCGCGAGGTGGCCGGTCTGCCATGTCATGCGCTGGTGATGTAGGTGCTTCCTCCTCTGATCGGGGTAGCAGCCTGCGCTTCGGGTAACTCTTGGAGGGGCGTTCGAGTTCATACTCTTTGGCCACAAGGACTTCAGTCCATCTGTCAGCTAGCAAATCTTGGGCAGCTCTAAGTTGTTGCTGCTTTTTCTTGAGGCTGCTTGCCATGGCTAAAAGCCTGCGTTTAAAATGCTCCTGTTCGGCGGGGTCTGATGGTATGACGAATTCGTCGTCGTCGAGGCTTGCCTCATCTTCGAAGGGAGGCGTATAGTTATCATCCTCGACCTCTCAGTCTGCCGCTCTCTCATGAGGGTTGGCTTCTCCATCTTCATGTGTCGAATCTTGCTGAGGTGGGTGTTCTTCGGCGTTATTCGGGGTAGTATTATCTCCTGTGCCGGAATCACCGTTTTTTTGCTTTAGCGGGATTTAGAGCAGCGCCGCTGACGCCGACGCTTTGGCTGTTTCTTGGGGGCGTCGTCCCCCACTGTTCCATCGCCATCTCCATCTTTTGGAGTATCCACCATATATATGTCATATGACGAGGTGGCCTTCCAGCGCCCTACAGGTGCTGGTTCTTGTTCGTCTCCTGCATCGTCGTCCATGCCGTCGATGTCTTCGGAGTCGAAGTCAAGCATGTCGGTTAAGTCGTCGACAGTGGCTACGAAGTGGGTGGTGGGTGGGTTTTAAATTTCTTCATCGTCCGTATCCCAACCTTGCTAACCGTAGTCCGGCCAGGGCTCTCCTGATAAAGAGAGAGACTTGAGAGAATTCAGGATGTCACCAAAAGGCGAATGCTGAAAGATGTCTGTGGCAGTGAACTCCATTATCGGCACCCAATCGGATTCGATTGGCAGGGGCGCGGGGGGTTCGGAGTCAGGGGAGGAGTCCGAATCCTCGGAGTCACGGGTAGTGCAGAGTGTGGGGCTAGCATTCGGCTCGATCGCCTCTGAGATCGCAGCCCCTAAGGCAGCGTCCAACCGTTGATCCTCGATCGGCGCAGTAGGCTCCGAATCAATGGTCAAAACCGATGCGTATGCGGCCTCCAAGGCGCTGTTCGGAGGCAGAGCTATATCATGCCCATCGAGACAGTGCGGCGCGCTTGGCTGTGGCTCGAATCCGTCGAAGATCAAGTCCCCGTGGATGTCGGCCGTATAGTTTAAGCTTCCAAACCTGACCTGATGGTTAGGGGCGTAGCTTTCGATCTGCTCCAGATGGCCGAGCGAACTGGCCCGCAGAGCGAAGCCGCCGAAGACGAAGATCTGTCCGGGGAGCAAAGTCTCACCCTGGACTGCATCGTTGTTGATGATCAAAGGAGCCATCGGACCTAAAGGCGACGACGCAGAGGAACTCTCAATGAAATCACCAATGTCGGTGTCAAAACCGGCGGATCTCGGGTAGGGGGTCCCGAACTATGCGTCTAGGCCGGATGGTAACAGGAGGCAGGGAACACTTTGTTTTACCCAGGTTCGGGCCCTCTCGATGGAGGTAATACCCTACTCCTGCTTGATTAATATTGATGATATGGGTAGTAGAAGAGTAGATCTACCACGAGATCAAGGAGGCTAAACCCTAGAAGCTAGCCTATGGTATGATTGTTGTGTATGGAGTTGATTGCCTACGGACTACAACCCTCCGGTTTATATAGACACCGGATAGGGTTAGGGTTACATAAAGTCAGTTACAATGGTAGGAGATCTTGAATATCCGCATCGCCAAGCTTGCCTTCCACGCCAAGGAAAGTCCCATCCGGACACGGGACGAAGTCTTCAATCTTGTATCTTCATAGTCCAGGAGTCCGGCTGAAGGTATAGTCTGGCTACCCGAACACCCCCTAATCCAGGACTCCCTCATGATGCTTTAAGCCGGTTGGGATCTCAGCGTAAGCCGGTGCCACATAACACTTTCTTAGATGTTGTGCATAGCCCTTCTCTCAAATTGCCTACAGAGGAAGACTTGGCTATTCCGGACCCAGAAGCACAATTGGTGGTGGCTCTTCACGTCATCCCAGATTGGACAGTGCCATATTTGTCTTATATGACCCGGGGTGAGTTACCTGAGGATGAGACTTTAGCTAGACAGATAACCCGGCGGTCTAAATCAATGAAAATTTCCAACGGTGAGTTGTATCATTGCAGTGTCACCGAGGCGTTTCAACGCTGTGTCTCTCCTGAGGAAGGTCAAGAAATTCTTCGTGAGATCCATGAAGGATATTGTGGCCATCATGCTGGTTCAAAGTCTCTTGTGGCCAAAGCCTTCCATCATGGTTTTTACTGTCTAACGGCTCATGCTGATGCGGAGGATCTGGTCAGTAGGTGCGATGGGTGTCAAAAATTCGCACGATGGGCGTACGTGCCGGCTCAGGAATTGCGGATGATTCCAATTACATGGCCGTTTGCGGTCTGGGGGCTTGATATGGTTGGACCTTTCAAAAGATCCAAGGATAAAAAGACGCACCTTTTGGTGGCAGTGGACAAATTCACAAAGTGGGTTGAGGCAGAGCCGGTTAGTAAGTGTGATGCAGCCACAGCGGTTCAATTCATGAAGAAAGTGATCTTTCGTTTTGACTTTCCACACATGATTATAACCGACAATGGTACTAACTTGTCCCAAGGAGCTATGGAAGAATTCTGTCAACGGGAACATATCCGGCTTGATGTTTCATCAGTAGCTCACCCCCAATCCAATGGTCAAGCTGAAAGAGCCAATCAGGAAATCTTGAAAGGTCTAAAACCCCGGCTTATGGTCCCTTTACAATGGACGCTGGGTTGTTGGGTGGAAGAGTTACCCTCTGTGATATGGAGCATCAATACTACCCCTAACAGGTCTACGGGTTATACGCCTTTCTTCATGGTTTATGGAGCAAAGGCAGTCCTACCCAGTGACATCCTCATGACTCGCCCCGAGTGGCGACTTACGTTGAAGCTGATAACGAACAAGCCTGTCAGGATGCGCTTGACCTATTGGATGAAAAGTGTGACTTAGCAAAAGCCCGCTCAGCGATTTACCAACAGGACATGCGCCGTTATCATAGTCGACGGGTTAAGTCAAGAAGGTGACCTGGTGCTCCGGCTCATCCAGGATCAGTCTGATGCGCACAACCTATCCCCACCTTGGGAAGGACCTCTTGTGGTCAGCAAGAACTTGAATAACGGGTCATACTACCTTATCGATGTTCAGAGCACAAAGACTCACGTAAGTCGGAGGAGGAGACCCGCCGGCCGTGGAATATTGCTCATCTTCGGCCTTACTACACTTGAGCCACCTGCTCTCATAATGTACATACTTTGACGTTGTATATATTATGATAAGTAATAAAGCAAGACCTCTGTCCTTTTCATCCTTAATGATCACATGTCTTTGTTATTTTAATTATAAAGCGACCAATTGGGGGCTGGTCGTATTCGAATTTAGCTTAACCCTCTTGGTCCGGCTGAAGATCGTATTCGAATCTAGCCGTTAAAACTCATGATCACTAGGGGGCTTCCTGTTCAAACATAGGTCATATTCGAACCAAAGAGAACATAGCTGTCGTTACCCTCTTGATCGGCGCAAAGCCAAACTCACTAGGGGGCTTCTTGATCATATCTGAATCATAGCTTAACCCCTTTTGGGTCCAACTTGGATCGTATTCGAATCAGGGTCGTTAAAAACCTCTCAAGGTCATTTCGTGGCTTCCTGTTCAAATATAGGTCATATTCGAACCAAAGAGAACATAGCTGTCAGTACCCTCTTGATCAGCGCAACATCAAAGCCACTGGAGGCTACATGATCATATTCGAATCCTAGCTTAACCCCTTTGGTCCAGTTTACTGATCGTATTCAAATCAGAAGCCTCCAAATCTTTCTTGGTGCTTGATTTACATTGTTTGAAAGATAATCTTTTGTTTTTCTGGTGTTTGTTGTCTAAAGTTTAACTGTAAGTATGGTTTCAATTTAAACCGGCTTGGTTCTTTGACAATGAATTGCCAGTGTATAACAGTCATCATGCATATGGAAGTATTGGCTTATAAAAAGAATGGGTTGTCACCCTTACTGTTCGGGTCACATAAGCCGGCAGTCCAGATTCAAGAACACGGGTATGATATTGTCGTTTAAAATTCATAAATAGACTTATCTATGTTTTCTTTAATCAAAGACTTTCCAGCCTTATTTATCCTTACATCTAGCCTTGATTATACCGTTATGTCAATTTCCATAGTTATGTATTGGGTGTTTTGACCCGTCCGGTGACAAACAGATAGGACAGTTTTTTCATCTTTTACATACAGGAATAGATTCAAACGTTACAGATATGGTAAAGGATGTAAAGCATATGTTGACATGACGGATAAAAGTGTTGTACGCAACACAATATGCACGATGGCATTGGCAGAACATGAAGTTTTAAGCTACCCTATTACAAGGCGTTTGGAGCCCAAAAGGATAATACTGTTTTTTTTCATAAGCAGATAGTAAACCAAAACCGGTTCATCAATTCTGGCCGGGTTGTTTGGATGGTTACGACTCATCTCTTGCCGGTTCATCCTCCTCCATCGTTTGGAAACTAGGCTTGGACCAATCAAAGCCATGAAGAGCGACGAATTCAACCTCATCATCAATTAGACCAGAAGGGTCAATTTCTAGGGCAAAGGTGTGCTGGCAAACCGGCGGGATTAGACCCATCACTTTATACGAAGGAGTCTCCATCTTTTTATTCTCAACATCAAAACCCAGCTGGTACTTATCAACATTGGTCTATTCGCCAAGGATGGTAGCATGGCGATGAACTTCCTTCACGCAAGCAGCAAAATCTTCTTGGTCAAACGAAGTCCCATCTTCCTTAAAGCTGGGATATCCCTTGGCTACATCTGTCGGGTCTAGCTCTAGTACCCAGGCTTTGGAGCAACTTAGAGCAGTTAGGGCTCCGGCTCTCGCACAGGAACGCTTGATTTTATAACATCCCAAAATTCTAAATTTTGGAATGTTATATTAAATAAATTATTATGATTGTTTGTTTGATTGTTGTGTGATTGATTGTGTGAAAATGATTGGAAATTGAAAACTTTTTGAAAGTTGAACGAGAGGAAATAAAAGGACTTCCCAAAAACTTTGCATCTTGCATTTTGATCTTCCTGAATTCAAATTAATTTCATCACAAAACCCTAGAGTGAAGATGATATGACTTCTTCCATTTAAAGAAATGAAAAGGGGTTTGAAAATGATTTGAATTCCATTTTGTAATATTTTATATTTAGAAACTTTAAGCAGCTCAATGAGTTCATGAGGGAAGATAAAATGACTTCTTCATATTTGAAGAAAGAGAGTTGGAAGTTTCAAAGAAATAAAATGGAAGTCACTTTGAAGTTATTTGAAACCCATTTTCCATTCGAAGTTGTTTGAAATTCCAAATTTAAATCCAACTGGGAGTTATTTGAGTTTCTTTTCAAAATATTTTCTCCTAAAAATAAATAAATGGAAATAAGGGTAAAATGATTCCCTTCAATGGAAAATTAGGAGAAAATAAATTTGAAATCATTTTGCTATTTTAAAAATGATTTTTATTGATTTTAAATGCAACAGTAGCACTGTTTGACTTTGATGAATTTTTATGGAATTTATTTGAACTTTAAAAATAGTTCATCTTATTCTTGGCAATTTTCTCAACATTTCGGTATATAATATGCCTATGTTTTTTATTCTGCTATAGTTCCTTTGTGTTTTTTAAAACACACACACACACACCACCTGGACCGTGGCGAGCTCGGCCCAAGAGCAGCCCGCGGCCCAGCCAGCCGCTGGCCAATTCGGCCCAGGGCAAGCAGCTGCCAGGAGGGCCCCACCCCGTCGTCCCCAACCTCCCGCTCCTCCCGCTGGATGAGCACGCGCACGCAACCGCCGGGCGAAGCTCTAGGGATAGAGCTTATCCCTCACTCCCGAGCCCTCTCTCCGCGCCTATAAGAAGCCCTCGACCCCCTTCCTCCGTTCAGCTAACCCGTTCGTCACCACGCCCCTCGCATCGCTTGCCATAGCCACTTGGATCTCGCTGAAGCCATGCTAGTTCACCGGAGGATTTCATCGCCCGTGAGCCACCCCGACCTCCATAGACTACGTCTTTTTGTTGCCCGATTCCGCACGCGTCGAGTTGACACCTTCTTTTGCCTTCTAGGTCACCGGAGATGCCGCCCCGACACGTCGCGCTCTCGCCGGAGCACCAGAGCTCCGCCGCCTCCCTCCGCTCGTCGCTTGCCACCCCACCGCCCACCGACCCCACCAGCACGCCGCCCATGCCGCGCCCGGTCTCCCCGACCCCTTCGCCGCCGCTGAGAACCACCGGAGCCGTCGGCCTGTCCGCTGTCCGCCGCCTGAAGCCAGCGCCGCCGTCTCTTGCTCGTCATCGTCGCTTCTATAAGGCGACCCCTCCCCGTTCGTTTAGTTTTTTTGTATTTATAAATTGGTTTGTTTTAGTTCGGTTAACCGTGGTTTTAGTTAAACCGGTCTCTGTTTTTTTTATTTAGCCGTGGTAGTTGTTTTTATTATTCAGTGGCCGTTCACCATATAGCTACCGCAGTGCACACTCTCTGGCCTTTCAAAGTGCGCCACGTGGCCAGGGGCCTGTTTGCAGTTATTTCTTTTTCTGTTTAGTCCCTGAGTTTTACAGATTATTCCCTGAACTTCGGATAGCCGTATCTTTTTAACCGTAACTCCAAATTCAACGAAACCAGAGGCAAAATGTTCGTCTCGAATAGCTTTATCCAGAGAACCAACTTTGAAAACTTTTGGCCAATTTCAAATTTGAATTTATTCAGGTTTGAATTCAATTTCAACTGGCCATATCTCCTAAACCGTAGCTCCGATTAATGTGATTCTTTTTGCACTATGTCACCGTTGCCAAACCCTATCACCTGGACCATTGTCACACTAATTTTCACACACTTAGGATCTGTCCATAGTAGTTTTACTCGTATGCCTTGTATGCACTATGCTTCACGTCACAAATTCTGAACCACATGCCTAGGTTGTGTTGCATTTAGGATATTTCCATGCTAGTTAAGTGTGTTGAATGTTCATTTGGTTTTCCAAGACTTTTGCTTTGCATGTTCTTCTTGGTTCTCTGAAATGATTGCTTATGTGAGTGCAATGTTTGACCTTATAGATTTTCATCGGAGAGTGACGAATAGCTCTATTAAGTAAATTTCTGAGAGTGGTATAATCTTCATCAACTATTACCAGGCAAGTTCACATTTGACCATTCTTACAATTACCTATGTTTTATATTATGCACTTAGTCCTTTTATGGTAGGATTGCATGGTAGGATTTATTGATGCCAGATGGCTATGCCGTTACCTAGTAGTTCATTGAGGTAGGTTTGAACCATATACCTTTGTCACCACCGCGTAAGTTTAATTTTGCCTTGCCAATGTAGACGTGGATTGGGAAGTGTTCATTGTGAGAGATGAGTGACAAAGTAGTAAGTAGAACCAAGATAACTTAATGAACTACCTGGGCGGTATTTGGTTTGAATGGTGGCGAAGTACAGTGGGGGCATGCATGGTTAATCCATGGTGGTGTACCACTAGTGGTCGGCCGCCCAGGCTCAAAGAGATCAATCGTATTCTCATGTCTAGAAGCTTACGTGTGCAGCCACAAGCCAATATGGGCTCTGGCTTAGTTGAGTAGTTAGTGTGACCCCTTCCGGGATGGGCTAGCAGATGTAGAATGATGTAGGTGTACCGGCCTATCCGTGGGTTAAGGGGAAACACTTTCAAAAGACTATGTCTCGGTCATCCTGTTCTCAAACGCCAGGAAGTGCGAGAACTTCAAGGGTGGTGATCGAGTCTTGTGGGCAAAAGTGCGCAAACCTCTGCAGAGTGTTAAAACCTAATCAATTAGCCATGTCCCCGGTTACGGACAACTTGAGCATCTAGTAGTGGAAATGCTGGGAGATCTCATCACTCTTAATTAAACAGTTGGATTTTAAATGAAACTTTGGGAATGGATTGAGTTGTGTTTACCAACTCATCCTATGCTATACAATAGTGGTAGAATGATATCTTTTATTATAGGGAAAAACTAGCTTTATGCAAAAAAAAACTAAACTTAGAGCTTTCCACCAGCCAAATTGTATGTACAAATAGGTTCATTATTCTTATGATGTGACTTGCCAGTACCTTCAATGTACTGACCTACATGGCTGCAACATTTTATGTTGCAGGAATTTTCTACGACGAGTAAGAGTTACGTTGTAGAGTTACGGTCTACACTCAACTTGCCGTTGGCGTTGATGGACTCCACACCCTTATGTTTGTTTCCGCTGAGACTTATGAGGTATATATCAGTTTTACGTTATTTATACATGTGGTTGCACTTTGATATATACATTGATGTACTGTGGGTGCCAGCATACCGATCCAGGGATGACACGAATACACAGAGGCTTGACCGTTTGAGGTTGGGTCGCTACAGAGATGGTGTCAGAGCACATGTTGACTGTCGGACGTGACCCTAGAAACTGGAAAGCCCATAGGAAAGGATTTCTCTAAAACTTAATTTTCAAAAAGATCCTTTATCTCTCTTCTTTTCTGACCTTTATCAAATATTCCCTTTTTAGTTAGACAAAACCCTGTTCCCTTTGGACCACACGGAGGATGAACTAAAGCCACTCCGAGAACGACAGGATATCAGAATTCACCATACACTAGAAGAACTAAAGCTACAACAGTCGAAGCCTCTGAAGAATTGAAGAATTTGAAGACACTGACACATTCCAAGATTTATATGACCTTTAGAGGACCAAACCCCTGTTGTAGACTCACGTTAGATGTGATATTTGTGACCTGTCATTGTTTGATGTTTTTCCCGATAGCCACAAATAAAACTTATTTTCAAAACAATATTGTGTGTATTGTGTGTATCTCTCTATCCCTCTTATCTCATCCCAAAACCCTTGGACCCAATAGATGATGAATGAAGATGGACTTGCATTCTCTGAACCGATCACTCAGTTGGAGGCAGAGCTATGGATTCAAAACATGGAGAATCACTTCAGGAGCAATTTCGTTGCAAGGAAGAATGAGGTTCAATACACTCTTCAGTACTTCACAAAAAGTGCTGCAACCTAGTGGAAAATGCATCAATCCATACAAGGATGTAATGGAGCAAAAACCTGGGAGGAATTGTAGAAGACTCTGTTGGGATCCCATCTTATCCGGAAGCACAGTAATAAACCGATGAAGGAACCTTGTGCGTGCAAGATATGTGGAGAAATAGGACATACTCATGAAGAACACAAGGGTGGATGCCCTCATTGTGAAGCAAATCACCGAGCAGAAGAATGCCCAATCATGAAGGTTACTTGTTTCTTGTGTGAAGGAACTACGCACTACCCTGCCCAGTGTCATATTTATCCCAAGGTACAAGAAATTACCAAGCAGCAGAAGGAAGCAGTGAAAGAAGCCCTCAGGGAAAGTTTAAGAAAACCGGTGATGAAAGAAGATGTTGATGACCCTGATTGAGAAAGCCTAAACCGATTTTACTCCAATGCTTGCTATTCATGTGGAGAAGAAGGACATTTTTCACAATATTGCATGAAGGAAAACCAAGAGTATCTGGGAGACTTCCCGATAGAAGAAGTGGAGTTTGATCCACATGAGATAGAAGAATTGATCGGAACAAAGAAGTCCATGAAGAGAAAGAGCATGTATCCCCAGAACAACCCAATTTCTGTAGAAAAGGACTTGAGTCAAATCACTTGTTACAGGTGCAAGGATTTAGGTCATTACGCTAGTAAATGCCCAGCAAGGAAGCCAAGAACCCAAGGAGCCAAGATAACCACCAGGAAGACCCTGGATTTGTCTGAAGTCATTTGTTTATGCTGCAAGGGAGTAGGACATTTTGCCAGAGAATGTTCAGACCCGAGGAGAGCTTGAGCAGAGTAGTTGAGATCTTGATATTGGAATAAAGCATGTAATAAAGTTGGAATGCACTTTTATTTTCGTTGGGGGTGTTGAGTTGAGTTATGAAATGGAAATTTAATAGCTCGTGAAGCAATAAAAGTTGAGGTGTTGGAATCTCATGTGAAATGTTATGAGTTGTTGTTGATTGTGAATGCCTCTCTCATTATCTCACCCAGACTAAAACCTCGAACCCATGGACAAGCTGACCCCAAACTTTTCCCAGAAAAACAACCACATTTCACCCAAGGAAATACATACATATCCTGAGTACCACTTCTATCTTATACCTGCAGATGACAACCCTTTACGAGTCTTTTCTGAAGGGCCCAGAAACGATCATGACCCTGACCAGTGATTAGGATTACCCGAAGATCCTGAAGGACATGATGAAGCATATTAATCTTGAAGGAGATGCAGTCTACAAGGGTTATCCTTTATGGAGAAGGGAGTTGAACTTTGGTATGTGGAGGTACACTTCCACCATGTGAAGGGAGTTTGCCCAAAGACTATGGGTCAATACTTTTTCATTTCTCGAGTGCCACGAGCAACATTCTTTGATTCTGTTCGTGAAGCTTCTATGGAAGCCATACGTCAGATTGGAGAAATACTAGAAGCAAGACTCCGTCACACTCAGGAATACCTGAGGGAGGTGCATACAGAGATGATGGAGATGAAGCTCATGGCCACCACAATGAAGCAAAACATCGATGATTTGAAGGATCACATCGCACAATTCTAGTGGGACTGAAGCATCTTCAAGAAGGGCAAATGAATAAAGATGGAAGTAATGCTTGATCATACCAAATTGTGTGGATGGCAGCTTTTGTAATAGAGTACTTTTGAAATTTGAGTTTTGAGTAGTGGTTAAGGATGTAATAAAGGATTTGATATGAAGAGAATTATGGATGAACCAGTTCATTTTTGGCGATACTTGTTTGTGTGAACACTTGACCAATGGAAAAGGAAATGTATTCCATAGAGTGGAGTTTGCACAAATGAGTTGGAGTTTGGTTTTAGTTATGATGGTTACCCCAAGAGTACGAGGGAATGAAGTACTATTGGATTTAAAGGGGATGTAATGTTGGAATGTGGAACAATAGTAACTCCAAGGATAAGTTAAAGATATACAAGTTTGAAGTGGGCCCATAACCCACAGGACCCGGGATTTGATAAGGAAACAAGCACAATTTTGTTGAAGAAAATAATTCTGGAAGAAGCTGTGAGTTCATCAGCAGACGTTCCATAGGAGGTTACGTAAACCCGAGAGTTGTGAAGAAATGATGGAGGTTTTGTTTGGCTTACAGAACCAATGGATTTATCCGGACCCAGTCCATGGAGAAGAGAAGTTCTGCAATGCTTGTGAGGATGCCCAAGTGTTAGAATACGTGATTCACTATCTGCGTATGTAGTAATGATTCAAGTACGGGATGGATTGGCCCTCATACCGGAGACTTCTATCATGAACTATCATATGTTGATGGAAAATCAGAGAGCCTTAAAACCCTAGAAGAGTGTCCACACGACAAACCAGAAGCCTTAGAATGGCAGGATGATGGAAACCCTGTACCGGCACCTGTTGCCAATCGTAGGTTCTACGGTGAGATTCAACCCAGACCCATTTCCTGCAGGAGGAACCAGAATTTGTTGACCACCATGAGATTTCCATAGTTGTTTAGCATTGGCGACAGCCTGACAGCTAAGAAGACCCAGACTCGGAAGGACCTTATTTGATGCAAGGACTCAAGATTTTGAGGAAAAGGCCATGCCCTTACCAGAAGAGCAAAAGTGAAGGAGTTATCTCGGAGAATATGAGAAGACCGACACCGCCAATGCAAAGGATGGAGTACATGAGTTTTGTTGGAACAGTGACCATGCTTCTAAGGGTGGTAGCACCCCATACCATGTGTTGATGATCGGATTTTCAAGGAGACCCCAAACCTTACCTTCTTTCTAGCCTCTCCGAATCTCGAGGACGAGATTCATTTTAAGGGTCGTAGTTTGTAACATCCCAAAATTCTAAATTTTGGAATGTTATATTAAATAAATTATTATGACTGTTTGTTTGATTGTTGTGTGATTGATTGTGTGAAAATGATTGGAAATTGAGAACTTTTTGAAAGTTGAATGAGAGGGAATAAAAGGACTTCCCCAAAACTTTGCATCTTGAATTTTGATCTTCCTGAATTCAAATTAATTTCATCACAAAACCCTAGAGTGAAGATGTATGACTTCTTCCATTTAAAGAAATGAAAAGGGGTTTGAAAATGATTTGAATTCCATTTTGTAATATTTTAAATTTAGAAACTTTAAGCAGCTCAATGAGTTCATGAGGGAAGATAAAATGACTTCTTCATATTTGAAGAAAGAGAGTTGGAAGTTTCAAAGAAATAAAATGGAAGTCACTTTGAAGTTATTCGAAACCCATTTTCCATTCGAAGTTGTTTGAAATTCCAAATTTAAATCCAACTGGGAGTTATTTGAGTTTCTTTTCAAAATATTTTCTCCTAAAAATAAATAAATGGAAATAAGGGTAAAATGATTCCCTTCAATGGAAAATTAGGAGAAAATAAATTTGAAATCATTTTGCTATTTTAAAAATGATTTTTATTGATTTTAAATGCAATAGTACCACTATTTGACTTTTATGAATTTTTATGGAATTTATTTGAACTTTAAAAATAGTTCATCTTATTCTAGGCAATTTTCTGAACATTTTGGTATATAATATGCCTATGTTTTTTTATTCTGCTACAGTTCCTTTGTGTTTTTTTTAAAACACACACACACACACACCACCTGGACCGTGGCCAGCTTGGCCCAGGAGCACCCCGCGGCCCAGCCAGCCGCTGGCCAATTCGGCCCAGGGCAAGCGCCCGAGTGCCCTCGCACGCCCGACGTCTCCCTCTCGCTCGCACGCAGCTGCCAGGAGGGCCCCACCCCATCGTCCCCAACCTCCCACTCCTCTCGTTGGATGAGCACGCGCACGCAACCGCCGGCCGAAGCTCTAGGGATAGAGCTTATCCCTCACTCCCGAGCCCTCTCTCCGCGCCTATAAGAAGCCCTCGACCCCCTCCCTCCGTTCAGCTAACCCGTTCGTCACCACGCCCCTCGCATCGCTCGCCATAGCCACTTGGATCTTGCCGGAGCCGTGCTGGTTCACCGGAGGATTTCATCGCCCGTGAGCCACCCCGGCCTCCATCGACTACGTCTTTTTGTTGCCCGAGTCCGCACGCGTCAAGTTGACACCTTCTTTTGCCTTCTAGGTCACCGAGACGCCGCCCCGACACGTCGCGCTCTCACCGGAGCACCGGAGCTCCGCCGCCTCCCTCCGCTCGGCGCTGGCCACCCCACCGCCCGCCGACCCCACCAACACGCCGCCCACGCCGCGCTCGGTCTCCCCGACCCCTTCGCCGCCGCTGAGGACCGCCGGAGCCGCCGCCCTGTCCGCCGCCTGAAGCCAGCGCCGCCGTCTCCTGCTCGTCATCATCTCTTCTGTAAGGCGACCCCTCCCCGTTCGTTTAGTTTTTTTTGTATTTATAGATCGGTTTGTTTTAGTTCGGTTAACCGTGGTTTTAGTTAATCTGGTCTCCGGTTTTTTTATTTAGCCGTGGTAGTTGTTTTTATTATTCAGTGGTGGTTCACCGTATAGCTACCGTAGTGCACACTCTTTGGCCTTTCACAGTGCGCCACGTGGCCAGGGGCCTGTTTGCAGTCATTTCTTTTTTGTTTAGTCCCTGAGTTTTACAGATTAGTCCCTGAACTTCGGATAGCCGTATCTTTTTAACCGTAACTCCAAATTAGACGAAACCAGCGGCAAAATGTTCATCTCGAATAGCTTTATCCAGAGAACCAACTTTGAAAACTTTTGGCCAATTTCAAATCTGAATTTATTCAGGTTTGGATTCAAACTTCAACTGGCCATATCTCCTAAACCGTAGCTCCGATTGATGTGATTCTTTTTGCATTGTGTCACCGATGCCAAACCCTATCACCTGGACCATTGTCACACTAATTTTCACACACTTAGGATCTGTCCATAGTAGTTTTACTCGTATGCCTTGTATGCACTATGCTTCACGTCACAAATTCTGAACCACATGCCTAGGTTGTGTTGCATTTAGGATATTTCCATGCTAGTTAAGTGTGTTGAATGTTCATTTGGTTTTCCAAGACTTTTGCTTTGCATGTTCTTCTTGGTTCTCTGAAATGATTGCTTATGTGAGTGCAATGTTTGACCTTATAGATTTTCATCGGAGAGTGACGAATAGCTCTATTAAGTAAATTTCTGAGAGCGATATAATCTTCATCAACTATTACCAGGCAAGTTCACATTTGACCATTCTTCCAATTACCTATGTTTTATATTATGCACTTAGTCCTTTTGTGGTAGGATTGCATGGTAGGATTTATTGATGCCAGATGGCTATCTCGTTACCTAGTAGTTCACTGAGGTAGGTTTGAACCATATACCTTTGTCACCACCGCGTAAGTTTAATTTTGCCTTGCCAATGTAGACGTGGATTGGGAAGTGTTCATTGTGAGAGATGAGTGACAAAGTAGTAAGTAGAACCAAGATAACTTAATGAACTACCTGGGCGGTATTTGGTTTGAATGGTGGCGAAGTACAGTGGGGGCATGCATGGTTAATCCATGGTGGTGCACCACTAGTGGTCGGCCGCCCAGGCTCAAAGAGATCAATCGTATTCTCATGTCTAGAAGCTTACGTGTGCAGCCACAAGCCAATATGGGCTCTGGCTTAGTTGAGTAGTTAGTGTGACCCCTTCCGGGATGGGCTAGCAGATGTAGAATGATGTAGGTGTACCGGTCTATCCGTGGGTTGAGGGGAAACACTTTCGAAAGTCTATGTCTCGGTCATCCTGTTCTCAAACGCCAGGAAGTGCGAGAACTTCAAGGGAGGCGATCAAGTCTTGTGGGTAAAAGTGCGCAAACCTCTGGAGAGTGTTAAAACCTAATCGATTAGCCGTGTCCCCGGTTACGGACAACTTGAGCATCTAGTAGTGGAAATGCTGGGAGATATCATCACTCTTAATTAAACAGTTGGGTTTTAAATGAAACTTTGGGAATGGATTGAGTTGTGTTTACCAACTCATCCTATGTTATACAATAGTGGTAGAATAATATCTTTTATTCTAGGGAAAAACTAGCTTTATGCAAAAAAAACTAAACTTAGAGCTTTCCACCAGCCAAATTGCATGTACAAATAGGTTCATTATTCTTATGATGTGACTTGTCAGTACATTCAATGTACTGACCTACATGGTTGCAATGTTTTATGTTGCAGGAATTTTCTACGACGTGTAAGAGTTACATTGTAGAGTTACGGTCTACACTCAACTTGCCGTTGGCGTTGATGGACTCCACACCCTTATGTTTGTTTCCGCTGAGACTTATGAGGTATATATCAGTTTTACGTTATTTATACATGTGGTTGCACTTTGATATATACATTGATGTACTGTGTGTGCTAGCATACCGATCTAGGGATGGCACGAATACACAGAGGCTTGACCGTTTGAGGTTGGGTCACTACAGATTTCTTCAAATCTGGTGGGTAAGACGGATAGCTTCTTCGAGACATCACTCAATAGGTTTGTTCCTTGGTTAATTGGGGAGATAATGGCAAGAGCTCGTTGAGCTCCAGTATATAGCTGTTCTACCAGGGTATAAACCGCCTTGAGCTTTATCAAGCTGTTTTGGCTCAGATTGCTGCTCTGTGGACCTATGAGGTATTCCAAAAGGTTAAGCAGGCAGCTTACATTATGATGGCAAAAATAAATCTTAAGTAAGATGATAACTCACCGAAGATTGCAGAGACCATCTACGACACACGGCTCTTTAAGCCGGTGAGTTCAGCGGTAACTTCCTTGAGAGCCGCCTCGGCCGTTTCAGCACGCTGTGTCAGTAAGGTTTTTTCTTTGGCCCAAGATTTTTTATCTACATCAAAACTGGTCTTCAGTTTCTCTGCTTCAGATAGGCTCAACTGGAGTTTGGATTCAGTATTCTTTATCTCAATCTCTTGAGCCGCCAACCGGGTTTTTGCATCATCTAGCTGAGAATCCAAGTCAGTTATGGCGGTCTGCAGACATGCAAAGATGTGTCAAGGTTTATTCCAATAGGAGGTCCTCATGATTAAAGTCCCAAGTACTTTGCAAAGCAATACCACTCGGCACTTGGGGGCTAATGTCTGCCAAAGCAATTCTTAAATGAAGAAATGACTCCTCTAAAAAGTCCCAAGTGTTCTACAGGTAACAATGCTTGGCACTTGGGGGCTAATGCATGATATTCAGAAAGTTTTTTCCCTCTTGAGCCGGATAACAATATTAGTTTTGATTGGTTCAACAAAGTTATGAATTTAAGTACTGGCTCATTCATGATGAATTAAGCTGGCCCTTGGGAACTACAGGTGAAATTATGCTAATCAGATAAATCCGGTTAAACATTTTAAATCGGACTTGGAAAAATCTAGGTCAGAACATCAACCTATATCACAAGTCTACAGATCAATCAAGTTTATCATAATCAGGAGACTTGGGGGGCTGGCAGAGCATATAAGCTAATGAAAGCCGGAGATCATACCTCATATTTTAATTGCAGTTGTTTGACCATCTCAATTTCAGAGTCACGGCTAGAATGCACATGATTAAGGTAGCCAGATAGCACATCACTAATACTCAGGTGAGCATAGTGAGAGATATCAAACTGAACTTTTTTGCTTTTCCAAAGCCTCTTGCTTGGCGGAGTGTCTGGCCAGTACAGTTGGATTGCCCGGCTCAACGAATCTACTACCAGTGATCAGAACATCATTGTCATAAGTCGCCGGCGGGTTAGTTGAACTTGACGGTTCAACAGTAGAGGGATTGAGAATGGTGTCGTCAACAGACGGCTCAGGAGGATCTGGTTGAACATTCACAATGGGGTCTTTTGGTGCTTCAGGTTGTCCCGGGGCAGCAGTCGGTAATGCCGGTTCAGTGGCTTTTGGATCTTCAGTCGGCTTAATCACCCTTGCCTTCTTGGATTTTGCTTGACCACTAAGAGGAATTTGATGAGTCGGTATAATGATACTGACTCATAAAGATGCAGAAGAAGGATAATTATCTTTACCCAGGGGCAGTCTTGAAAGCCGGAAGTTGAGTTTGTGAAGAATCACCAGAAGAATGAGAGACCTCCTGCAAAAGTGAAATCACAATTAAAAAGAGCAAGGAAATAGATTCATTGATAAAGGTGAAAGAAACCTCATTATGGCATTTTCGAGGAGTTTTTGGTAAGCCGAAATTGTCGTCACTGGTCCGGGTCTGACAGCGGCTCTCATGTTGATGTTTTTTCAAAAGAAAATGAGGATCTAGATAAGCCAAAGGGTGTGAAACCCTTACTTTCTGGGTTACCAGTCGAGGTTTCTGTCTTGGCAAAGGTTCTGAGTCGGAGGAAATAATTACCTCTTCTTCTACTGCCTGGCTGGCCCCCGTGTCATCCTGGCAATAGTCAGTGTCAATAAGGTTGTTAAAAAGCAGGCCAAGAGAGTCAAGGGCTACCTCTGACTCAGAGGCGTCATCCAGCTTGAGAAGATCAGAAGCAGTTCGTTTCTTTTTGGGTTTTCTAGTTGCCTTCTTGGCGGCTATTGCGGTGGCTCTAGCTTTTTTGGCAGCCTCATGATCATATTTGGCTTTCCAAAACTCGGATTTAGCCTGTAGGAAAGTAACAGGTTCAAACTCAAGCAAACAAATTCACTACTGAAGAAAAAGGAGTCAAGGGAATTTACCTCTAGTGGTGGATTAAGTTTGCATAAAGGATTCAATCCAACTTTATTGCAGTCTTCATATTTACTGTTTACAAGGGTGGTTGACATTTCAATGATGGCCTCTTTAGTCAGTTGTAGAGAACTATGACACAGAGGATCATCTGGTCCTCCAGCATAGTTATACATCAAGTCAGATCGGCCGCTCATAGGGATGACCCGCCATGCGATCCAACAGCGGATCAAGTCAACTCCGATTAAGCCATTTCCCAACAAGTCTTGCACCATTTTGATGGTTGGGATGAGCTTCTTACGTTCGGTGGCAGAAAGCTTGTCAGAGAGTGAAAACTTAGCGTCAAGAGGCTCCGCGTGATAACCCGGCATTGGTTTTTCATCAGCTGGCGATGTGTCTTTGCAATAAAACCAAGTTTGGTTCCAATCCTTGGGATGGCTTGGTAAGACTATTAAGGGAAAGACAGCATCCCGTCTATGCTGAATCAAAATTCCACCAAGTTCCAAGCTGGGGCCGTTGGTGCATTCATTCTAGCGGTTCAAATAGAAATGCTCTCTGAAGAGTTCAACAGTAGGTTCTTCTTGAAGATAAACCTCATAGAGAACTTGAAAATTGCAGATGTTTGACATGGAGTTGCGTCCAAGATCTTGTGGATGAAGCTTGAAAAAATGCAGAACATCTCTGAAGAATTTTGAGCCCGGTGGTGAAAAACCCCGGTTCAAGATGATGACTTCACCATCCTTGGGCTGAGGTTTTTCCTCGGTCGGGTCAGGGGCGCGATAAGACATAATGCTCTTCTCCGGTAAATACCCAATGGTAACAAAATCCTTCAGAATGGCGTCAGTGACTATGGAAGGGACCGAGTTGCAAACTGTCGTCGTCTTTGGCGGCATGGTGAGAGGACAAGCTAAAAAGGAAGTAATTTGCCATTTTAAGTTAAATGGTGGAATCATAGGTTAATGTTTGCAATACAGATGCGTAATGGCGGCTTAAGTAAGGGCTAATGATATATGAAGGAAAAATGAGCCGGCATGATAAGCCACCATGACAAAAGGTATTCAAAAGTTGCCAGCGACAAAAAATTGGCTAAAAGTACTGAGATAAACAAGTTTCACAGGCTGTTGCTATTATTTTGGATCAAGATTGTTCAAAAAAGGAAAATAAATCTAGACCAAAAAAACCAGTACAGAGGAGTACATCACTTCTAAGGTGGATTTTGTACAAGAAAAGGGGATCTACTAGCATCTGAAATGCATGTGAAACAGCTACCGCATGAGTTCCATACTTCTTTTAGATCAAAAGAGGATGCGGTGGAGAAACTACGAAGAATCTGTGATGAACAGCGAAGAACACATAAGAACTTGCAAACCCTAATGCGGATCTAAGGTGCGGAAAAGCAAAAACTTACAGACGCAGATCTACTACGGAGGGGCGCTGCCGTTCTCGGGACAAGCTCAAGTTGATGCAGCGGCCAAGGTTGAGGACGATGGTGAGCACTGCGGCGGTCGCGGAGTTCGAGCGACAGAGGGGTTGTGAGATAAGGAAGAAGAAGAATTAGGAAGACCAGCCATGCCTATTTATAAGGAGATAGGCAAACAGGCAGACGCGAAAAACAAGGAAGGCAAATGAAAGTTATCTAGCTAGATGGACGCCTTGATTTTCGGAAAGACATTAAGATAAAGATCCATTAAGGTGACGTCGTGGCGGGATTCCAAAAATTCCAGAGATGACATCATGGCGGGTTACAAGGTTTTCACAACAGTGGTAGATGGATTTTTTCTAAGTGTTGAAGATTGACATGAACAAAGTTCAAATCCACCTGGGGCCTAATGTTGGGGATATGACTACCAGGTATGACCTGCCCAGGAGGGGCCGGGTCAACTACAAATGTCGGTTTTCATAAAGCCCAAGAGTATACAAGAGGACGGTTCATGATTAGGCTCTTATAATAGGCCCAAGACAGGAGGCGGTTCATGGCCTTTAAGTATAAACCGCAATGTATGAGTAGACTTGTAATGCAAGGCATGTAAGATACGTCACCGAGTCGGACACGTTGTATGAGCCGGCCGAGACTCTGTAGGCCGCAGGGCGTTAACCCGTGTATATAAGGGGACGACCCGGCGGCGGGTTAGGGGAAGAAACAATAGATCGAGAGTCAAGTCAAGCGGATTCGCTCCTTGGTCATCGAAACCTAGCAATACCATAACAACTGGACTAGGCCTTTACCTTCACCGCAAGGGGCCGAACCAGTATAAACCTCTCATGTCCTTTGTCCCAATTAACCCCTTTAAGCTTCCTAGTTGCGATGGCTCCATGACTAAGTCCTTTCACTAGGACATCTGCCGCGACAATTCCACGATAGGGTACAATAGTGATCCAGGAGTGGATCACTGGACAGCGGTCAAAAATATCCTTAGTGGAATAAGGAAATGTTTCTCGGTTATGGAGGTGACAAAGAGTTCGTCGTAAAGAGTTACGTTGATGCAAGCTTTGACACCGATCTGGATGACTCTAAGTCTCGATCTAGATACATATCAAAAGTGGGAGCAATTAGCTAGAGTAGCTCTATGCAAAGCATTGTAGACGTAGAAAATTTGCTAAATACATACGGCTCTGAATGTGGCAGACCCATTGACTAAATTTCTCTCACAAGCAAAACATGATCACTCTTTAGGTGTTAATCACATAGCGAAGTGAACTAGATTATCGACTCTAGTAAACCCTTTGGGTGTTAGTCACATGGAGATGTGAACTAATCACATAAAGATGTGAACTATTTGTGTTAAACCACATGACAATGTGAACTAGATTATTGGCTCTAGTGCAAGTGGGAGACTGAAGGAAATATGCCCTAGAGGCAATAATAAAGTTATTATTTATATTTCCTTATATCATGATAAATGTTTATTATTCATGCTAGACTTGTATTAACCAGAAACTTAGTACATGTGTGAATACATAAATAAACTAGTATGCCTCTACTTAACCGGAAACTTAGTACTTGTATCACTAGTATGCCTCTACTTGACTAGCTCGTTAATCAAAGATGGTTAAGTTTCCTAGCCATGCACAAAGAGTTGTCATTTGATAAGCGGGATCACATCATTAGAGAATGATGTGATTGACTTGACCCATCCGTTAGCTTAGCACGGTGATCGTTATAGTTTCATTGCTATTGCTTTATTCATGACTTATACATGTTCCTCAGACTACGAGATTATGCAACTCCCGAATACCGAAGGAACACCTTGTGTGCTATCAAATGTCACAACATAACGAGGTGATTATAAAGATGCTCTATAGGTGTCTCCGATGGTGTTCGTTGAGTTGGCATAGATCAAGATTAGGATTTGTCACTCCGAGTATCAGAGAGGTATCTCTGGGCCCTCTCGGTAATGCACATCACTATAAGCCTTGCAAGAAATGTGACTAATGAGTTAGTTATGGGATGATGCATTATGGAATGAGTAAAGAGACTTGCCGGTAACGAGATTGAACTAGGTATTGAGATACCGACGATCGAATCTCGGGCAAGTAACATACCGATGACAAAGGGAACAATGTATATCGTTATGCGGTTTGACCGATAAAGAACTTCGTAGAATATGTAGGAACCAATATGAGCATCCATGTTATGCTATTGGTTATTGACTGGATATGAGTCTCGGTCATGTCTACATAGTTCTCGAACCCGTAGGGTCCGCACACTTAACGTTCTGTGACGATTTGTATTATGAGTTATGTGATTTGATGACCTAAGTTTGTTCGGAGTCCCGGATGAGATCGGGGACATGACGACGAGTCTCAAAATGGTCGAGACATAAAGATCGGTATATTGGAAGGCTATATTCGTACATCGGAAAGGTTCCGAGTGATTCGGGTATTTTCAGGAGTACTGGAGAGTTACACGAATTCGTATTGGGCCTTAATGGGCCATACGGGAAAAGAGAGAAAGGCCTCAAGGGTGGCCGCGCCCCTTCCCCATGGACTGGTCCGAATTGGACTAGGGAAAGGGGGCGCCACCTTCCTTGCTTCTCCTTCTCCCTTCCCTTTTTCCTATTCCATGTGGGACGTGGAATCCTACTAGGACTAGGGAGTCCTAGTAGGACTCCACACTTTGGGCGCGCCCTATGAGGGACGGCCTCCTCCTCCCTCCATCATTTATATACGTGGCTTAGGGGCACCCCATAGACACACAAGTTGATCATTGATCCCTTTGCCGTGTGCGGTGCCTCCCTCCACCATAATCCACCTCGGTCATATCGTTGTAATGCTTAGGCGAAACCCTGCGCCAGTAGCTTCATCATCACCATCATCATGCCGTTGTGCTGATGAAGCTCTCCCTCGACACTCTGCTGGATCATGAGTTCGTGGAACGTCACTGAGCCGAACATGTGCAGATCACGGAGGTGTCGTACTTTCGGTACTAGGATCAGTCAGATTGTGAAGACGTGCAACTACATCAACCGCGTTGTCATAACGCTTCCGCTTACGGTCTACGAGGGTACGTGGACAACACTCTTCCCCTCTCGTTGCTATGCATCACCATGATAGATCTTGCGTGTGTGCAGGAATTTTTTTGAAATTACTGCATTCCCCAACACTACCTATTGATGATAGTTTTCTTGATGAGTAGTTAGCTGCAATAAATGTTTCTCATGGTACTCCTTAGTATGCTGATTATGCTAATTACATTGTTGCTAAATATTTACCACCTAGCTTTACATACCAACAAAATAAAAAAATCTTCTATGATTTAAGACATTACTTTTGGGATGACCCACATCTTTATAAAGAAGGAGTAGATGGTATTATTAGACATTGTGTACCTGAGCATGAACAGGGACAAATCCTACAGAAATGTCACTCTGAAGCTTATGGAGGGCATCATGCTGGAGATAGAACTGCTCACAAGGTATTGCAATCTGGATTTTCTTAACCTACTCTCATCAAGGATGCTCGTAAGTTCGTCTTATCTTGTGATGAATGTCAAAGAGTAGGTAATATCGGTAAGCGTCAAGAAATGCCTATAAATTATTCACTTGTTGTTGAACCATTTGATATTTGGGGATTTGATTACATGGGACCTTTTCCTTCCTCTAATGGGTATACTCATATTTTGGTTGATGTTGATTATGTTACTAAATGGGTAGAAGCTATTCCAACCAGTAGTGTTGATCACAACACCTCTATTAAAATGCTTAAGGAGGTTAGTTTCCCAAGGTTTGGAGTCCCTAGATATTTAATGACTGATGGTGGTTCACACTTTATTCATGGTGCTTTCCATAAAATGCTTGCTAAGTCTGATGTTAACCATATAATTGCATCACCCTATCATCCTCAGTCTAGTGGTCAAGTTGAACTTAGCACTAGAGAAATAAAAATTAATTTTGCAAAAGACTGTCAATAGGTCCAAGAAGAATTGGTCTAAGAAATAAGATGATGCACTTCGGGCTTATACAACAGCATATAAAAATCCTATGGGTATGTCTCCTTATAAAATGGTTTATGGAAAAGCTTGTCATTTGCCTCTTGAGTTAGAACATAAAGCATATTGGGCAATCGAAGGGCTCAACTATGATTTCAAACTTGCTGGTGAAAAGAGGTTATTTGATATTAGCTCATTAGATGAATGGAGAACCCAAGCTTATGAAAATGCAAAATTATTTAAAAAAAAGTTAAAAGATGGCATGACAAAAGAATTCAAAAGTGTGAGTTTAAGGTCGGAGAACATGTTCTTTTGTACAACTCTCATTTCAGATTCTTTGCAGGAAAACTCCTCTCGAAATGGGAAGGCCCATACATCATCGAGGAGGTTTATCGGTCTGGAGCCATCAAAATTAATAATTCCAAAGGTACTAACCCGAAGGTTGTCAATGGGCAACAAATAAAGCATTATATCTCAGGTACGCCTATTAATTATTATCCAAACTTTGACACCAGAAGAACACATAAAAGAGTCCTTCAGGAGCACTCCAGAATCTTGAAAATAAGGAGGTACGTGATACAGTAAGTAAACGCACTCCAAAAAATCCGCAAAAATATTTTTTATCAGTTTTGGAATATTTAAGAACTTTTGGAATAAAGAAACTTCCAGGAAGCGTCCCCTGGTGGGCACAAGACACCAGGGTGTGCCAGGCTTGCCTGGCGCGCCCGAGTGGGTTGTGCCCACCTGGGACACCTTCCATACTCCGTTTTTCTACCATATGCTTGTCCTCCAAGATAAAAAAAACTATATATACTTCCCGAACTTGTTGATCACTGTATCGCGGAGAAATCCCCTGTTCTCTTTTCTTGTTGTTTTCTGTCAGATCTGTCGGGCTGGGTATCATGTCCTCTTCTTCCTCCAACAATTTGGAAGAGGATGCTTGGTTGATGAAGATCGAGCGGAAGAGAAATGAGCCCATGGAATCCATCAGAGGAGATCAAAGCAAGGAGGTTACCATAGATCAGCCTTCGGTCTTCGAACAAGCACTGCTAGTTAAGGAGGAGGAGGAACATATCCTTAAACCTTACCTTACTCATCTTACTCCTGCTGAGATTGACGTCTTTCGCATCATAGAGATAGTTCGCATACAAAATAAGTATCTCACTCGTGAAAATATTCTGCGTCAAGAGCACATCACCCATCTCCGGAGTGTCATTCGTCGACTGGAGAATCTCTTGATCCGTAAGGATAGAATCGCTTCATCACCACCATCATCTTCTTCACCACCAAAAGAGAACTAAGTATTAGGTATGGGCACTCCCCTTGGAATCCGCCAAGCTTGGGGGAGGTGCCCCGGTATCATCTCATCCCACTATCTTTTTGTTTTTACTTATTTTAGTTCGATCCTTTTGCTTTAGATGAATAAAAAGTTTAGTTCGATCCTATCTTACTTGAGAGTTTGCTTAGTGATCTATCCTTGTAATCGTGTGTAAGTTATATAATAAAGTTTAGTGTGAGTTTTTGCTTTATTTACTCTCATGTTGCAAATAAAGAAAAGAAGTAAAGGAAATAAATCAATAAGATTATATACTAGTCTTATGATAGGTGATGGAACCACATAAGGAAAAGTAGAAGTAGAAAATTTTTAGGGACATTTACATCTACACCCCTAATTTGCGCCCACTCTCAGATTTACCCCTAATTTCAAAGCCTGCTCAAATTTGCCCCTCCGCCGTTAGGTGCACTTACAGAAATACCCTGTGCCGTCACCGTACGGTCAAAGCAGGTCAAACCCGGTCAAAGGGCTTTGACCGTCCTGAAAAAAATAGCAAAAAAATTCTAAAAAATATGAAAATTTGTGGGATCAAAGATACTCAGGTTTGCAAGGTGCGTGAAAAGTTTCATGTTGTTTGTACATTCCAGGAGCTCGTGTTAGAGGAAAAACAATAAATATGTAAGCATGTGAACAGAAAATTCAAAAAAATAGCAAGAAAATTCAAAAAAATATAAAATATTTTGGCATCAAAGAGGAACGAGTCTGCAAGCTGCATGCAGATTTTTGTTGTGTTTGGACATTGGAGGGGCTTGTGGAAAAAAATTGGCTCAGGAAAAAACTTGGGGAAAAATGACTATTTTGCTTTTTCTTGCTAGAGCTCCTCGCATGTCATTTGATCACAAAAACTTGCAAGCACCTTGTGCACCCAAGCCACTTTGATGCCAAAAAAATTCATATTTATTTAAATTTTCTTGCTATTTATTTCAAATTTATTGTTCACAAGCGTGCAGATTAACAGTTTTTCCTCGCCACGAGCTCCTGGAATGTCCAAATAGCACAAAAATTTGCACACACCTTGGGCACATGAGTATCTTCGATCTCACAAAATTTTAGATTTTTGAGATTTTTTTGCTATTTTTTCTCAGGACGGTCAAAGCTGTTTGACTGGACGGTAACGGCGCAGAAGGGCATTTCTATAAGGGCACCTAATGGCGGAGGGGCAAATTTGAGCAGGCTTTCGAATTAGGGGTATATCTGATTAAGTGGTTCGAGTTAGGGACACAAATGCAAATGGCCCAAAATTTTATTAGAGATTCACAAACTTAGCATTAGTCAACAATGCAACTCATGAAAGAATTAATAAGGGAAGAGAAGATTCACATATAAATATACTATCCGAGAAATCTTTTGTGATTGTGAGCCCTCCTCAAAATATTATATGCCAAAATTGTTGACGTTGGACAAGGAAGACAACTTAATGATTTATGTTTGTTCATATTCACATAGAAGTCATATTGTCATAGATCCTTTAACATGTGGTGCTTTCCCCCTATCTTTGCTAGCCAAAAATTTAGCACTAAGTAGAGATAATACTTGTGCATCCAAAAACCCTTAAACCCAAATCTTATTTTCAAGTGTCCACCATACCTACCTAGGGATTGAGCAAGATCCCTCAAGTAAGTTGTCATTGGTGAAAAAAGGCAATAAAAATTGCTTCTAAAAGTGTGAGATCATTTAGTGTAAGAGAAAATTGAGCGTTGCACGAACTTGTGATGGTGAAGAATAAAAGTGACAGACTGAATAATAAAGGTCGCTATCACAAGGGGCAATGTAACGTGACGTTCTTTTGCACTAAGGGATTGAGCATACAAACAAATAAGCGCATGGCAACCTCTGCTTCCCTCTGCGAAGGGCCTATCTTTTACTTTTATGTATTTACTTTTATGCAAGAGTCAAAGTTTTTCTTTCTATTCCTTTTATTTTTCTCCTTTGGCAAGAATCATGTAGTGAGGAAAGATCTAGGCACATATGTCCAGTTGAATATGGGTGGCATGAGTTATTATTGTTGACATCACCCTTGAGGTGAGTATGTTGGGAGGCGAAACCATAAGCCCCTATCTTTCTATGTGTCCGGTTGAAATGTTTTGCTCAGGGGTACAAGGTGAGTGTTAGCAATCATAGAAGACTATATGATGGTTGAGTATGTGGACTTGCCTAAAGGCTCCGACACGTGACTCTTCCTGAAAAGATGATGAATTGTAGTTGCAAAGTTGACTGAGAACATAGTTTGTTGGTTTCTAAGAGAGTTTTTGCTTTATACTTCGAGTGTGTGATGAACTATTGCTTATTCATGAGAAGTATATGATAAAAGTTCTATGTTTAATTTTGTTGTTGTTATAATAATCAACATGATGCTTCTATGTCCGTGTTCTGTTTTTATCGACACCTCTCTCTCAAAGCATGTGGACATGTTTTTCGATTTTGGTTTCGCTTGAGGACAAGGGAGGTCTAAGCTTGGGGGAGTGGATACGTCCATTTTGCATCATGTTTTCTTACTGTTATTTACAATGTTTTTACCCATAATAATGATTTTTGGAGTAATTCTAATGCCTTTTCTCTCATAATTTGCAAGGTACACACCAAGGGGGAGAATTCTGGCAGTTGGAAATCTGGACCTGGAAAAGCTACGTCAGGCCACCTATTCTGCACAACTCCAAACAAGCTGAAACTTCACAGGGATTTTTTATGGATTATTTAAGAATTATTGGAGCAAATAACTACTAGAGGGGGCCCACCAGGTGGGCACAACCCACCTGGGCGTGCTAGGGAGCCCAAGCACACCCTGGGGTTTGTGCCCTCCTCGGCCCACCTCCGGTTCCCATCTTTTGTGTCACACCCTAGCTAGTCATGCATTAGAGTGTTGCATCATGTTTACTCTTTCATCAGAAACCTGAAATGGGGATGACAGAACCCCCAGTCCCCTCTGAAACCAATTAGGGTTTACTAAAAACTTTTTCAATGAACCTGAAATGCCCTTCTAAAATGCCCATCATTTTTGTCTTGGTTCAGAACCTCTGCCAAAAGTGGTGCACATTTTCCTAGGCCATCCTAGGGTTTTTGAATTAAATCATAAGTATTTGAATTTGGGCATTTAAAATTATATAAAATATTTAAATGCTCAAATAACTCCAAACTAAAATGTTTCATGTTGGAAATAATCCAACTATGGACCAGGAATAGTTTGGTGATTCTTGGAGTTGCCTAAGTATTTTATTTAATTCAACAAAGTTGCAGAAGTATTAAAAAACAGAAAACAGAAAGAAAATGGGAAAAGCTTACCTGGCGCCCAGCACCCGGCCCACCTGCCGGCCCAGCCCAGCACCGCGCCAGCGAGCTGCTTGCCGGCCAGGCAGGCAGGCAGGTGCTCGGCGACGAGCACCGCATGGGTGCCACGCACCTGCTCGCCGCCTCGCCGCCTCCCTCGCCCGGCTAACGTCGTGAATCGGCCTCCCTCTCTCCCCCGAACCTCCCAGACACCCCCTCTCCTCTCCAGCTCCTCTCCCTCGCTCTCCCACGCCATGGCCGGCGCCATCGCCGCCACCCCCTCGCCGTAGCCACGCCCCCTGTCAACCCCACGCCGTGCCGCCGTGTCCAGGAGCTCCGCCGCCGTCCACTTCATCGAGCTAGCCGAGCCCCGTGTGCTCGTGCGGCCCGAGACCACCGCACCGATCTCGCCCGAGCTCGCCGTCGCCGGAGATCCCCTTCAACGCCGTCGCCGCCTCAGCTCGTCCCCGACCCCGCCGATGGCCTCTACGGAAGCGCTGTGAGCCTAGCTACCCCTCCGACCCTCCCTCTCTCTTTCCCGAGCCGTGTAGCCACCGCACGAAGCTCACACGCACGCACCACCACGGATCTCGTCACCGACGTGCTCCCGGCCATCCTCCGGCCAACCCGCGGTGTCCAACGCACTCACCACGCTGCGTCGGGCCCAACCGTGCACTCCCCGCACCTCACCGATCCCCCTAGCGACAAATTCGACTTTGGCCGAACTCCGGTGGCCGCCAAAGTCGTCGCCGGCGCCAACTCCGGCCACCCCGACCCCAACGGACTCCACCAAGAGCTGCGGCTCGACCTCAGCTTCTCTCCGGTGGCCTCCGCGGCTCATTTGGTTGCCGGAACGGCAAAAATCACTTCCGCCGCCGCGTCGGGCTCGCCGGCGGCTAAACGCCGGTGCAGCCGACCCGGGTTTGACCACGGGTGGGCCCTGGTTGATCCCGTGAGTCAATGACAGGTGGGGCCCAGCCCTGTTAATTAAACAGGTTTAGTTTTAATTAAACTTTAATTAATAAATCACCCTGACACGCTGGACCCACTGTCAGGTTTGACCTGGACCTGTTCCGTTGACCTGCTGACGTCACACTGACGTCAGGCTAACGCAATAATTGATTTTCTGGAATTATTCTAATATAGGAAATTCCAGAATATAATTTAAACTTCAAAAATTCATAACTTTTATTCTGTAATTCCAAATCAGACAAATTATATATGAAAAATGATCAGAAAAATCCAATCTATCCATTTGTACTATTTTCATGCATGACTAAACAAGTTAACTTGGTGTTTAATGCAGAACAAGGAAAAACACTTTAAAGGGCCATGTTTGAGTTTGAAATTTGAATCTTTGATTCAAATTGGTTCAAACCCTTCTGGTCTTAGTTGCATTAGCCCAACACACTCATATTGCTATGTTTCATGCATGCATCATATTGTTGCACATTGTTTGGTGATGGTTGTGTACCGGTGTTCTTTACGGCAGGATCTGCCTCCGAGGAGTACCGTGATTACCCTAACGAAGAACCGTATCAGTGCATCGAACCATCAGGCAAGCAACCAACCATTTGATCATATCGATACAATCCCATGTTCTCGCTCCTGCTCTCTTTTACTGCATTAAGACAACGCGTTTCAAACTGCTGTGTGCTACGGTAGTTGAACCCACTTCCTCTGCATGACCTGTCATTGCCACAGTAACTAGATGAAACCCACTAGCATGTGTAGGAGTTGATTGAGCCATATGTATGTGTTGTTCCTACCTTGCTATGCCTGCTATGCTTAGAGTCGTGTCAGGTCTGGTTCATCTGGGTGATGGGCTGGAGTGAAATGATTATGTCGGTAATGGGAGTGGTGTGGTGAACACGATTTGGTAAAGGTATCGATGAGAGGCCATGTAGGAGTACATGGTGGGTTGTTTCATTGAAGCCGACCTTAAGCACTGAGATCTGTATGTGTGATTTAAGAATCAGCTACTACCATGCATTGGGCCCGAAACCAATGGACCCTCTCGGCTTCTTATTCACCCTAGTTCTCCGTCCAGGAGTTGCAAGTAGTTTCTAGTGTTTGTAGCCTACTGGAGGCCGTGGACAGCGCTGACCGTAGGGGTGGGCTGTGATGCGGTAGGTACGTGGCCGGGTGTACCGAATACCCGTTAGGTATCTCGGGAACCCTGTTCACATCGTTCGGGGCCGTATGGGAAACCTCGGCCGGACTCCCTGCGGATGGAACCTGGATAGGCGATAAACCTGGACTGGAGGCTTAGGTGATTAGGTAGGTCGTGGCCGACACCCACGTTGGGCTTCCGCTTGAAGGTTGCCGAGTACATGTCGTGTAAACGACGGTAAGAGGTGTGAGCGTGTATGAAGAAGTACACCCCTGCAGGGTTATCATGATCTATTCGAATAGCCGCGTCCGCGGTAAAGGACTACTTGGTTGCCTATACAGTTCATAGACAAGTAAATGGAAACTACTAAAAGCCTCAAGATAAGTGTGAGTGCCGAGGATGGCTCTTCCGTAGGGAGACGGAGGTGGATCCTCGGTAGTGTATTGAAGTGGTGAGTAATGGACTCGTGTGCGCAAAACCATTTCAAATTGGAGTCTCGTAGGTTAGCCTAGCCAAGAGTCAAAGCTGGCTTGCTGCAATAACCCCACCAACCCTTCTTGATAATATGCATGTATGTAGGTTCTGATGTAATTCTTGCTGAGTACCTTTGTACTCATGTTGCTATAATTTACATTTTACAGAAGACGCTGCAACCCCTTCTGATGGGTTCTACGTAGACGTTGACATCAACGAGTAGGCTAAAGGCCCAGGTGGTGATCCTGAGCTTGAGAAGGACCACGTAGTATAGCTAGGCTTTCCAAGCCTCTTTTATCTTTCTAGTTGTCTGTACTCAGACAAGTTACTTCCGCTGCTGGTTTGTATGACTGTATGACTTAAATGCTGGGTCGTGAGACCCGTACCTTTGTGTATGTTATGTATGGCTCTCTGAGCCTTAAATAAAGTACTTGTGTCATAGAGTCATGTTGTGATGCCTGGTTGTATTTGCACATATCGAGCATATTGTGTGTATGATTGAAATGCTTGGTATGTGTGGGATCTGACTATCTAGTTGTTTATCTTTAGTAGCCTCTCTTACCGGGAAATGTCTCCTAGTGTTACCGCTGAGCCAGGGTAGCTTGCTACTGCTCTGGAACACTTAGGTTGGCCGGCATGTGTCCTTCTTCGTTCCTGTGTCTGTCCCTTCGGGGAAATGTCACGCATTGAGTACCGGAGTCCTGTTAGCCCGCTACAGCCCGGTTTACCGGAGTCCTGCTAGCCCAGTGCTACAGCCCGGACCCACTTGCTGATGACCGACACGTTCGAAGCTGGGTCATGGATGCCTGTCCCTATAAGTCTGTGCCACTTTGGGTTTACGACTAGTCATGTCAGCCCGGGCTCCTTATCATATGGATGCTAGCGACACTATCATATACGTGAGCCAAAAGGCGCAAACGGTCCCGGGCAAAGGTAAGGCGACACCCGTGGGGATACCGTGCGTGAGGCCGCAAAGTGATATGAGGTGTTACTGGCTAGATCGATGTGACATCGAGTCGGGGTCCTGACAGCGTTGGCATCAGAGCCGGACTGCCTGTAGGTTCTCCAAGCCAAACTGGTCGATGTTGAGTCTAGAAATTCTTTAGTTATATGTAGGGGAATTGTTTGTGGGTTGGAACGTAAGGCTCTTTTTACTCCTTTATCTTATAACATTCTGATCTGAGTCAGTCTATTCTTCCACCGGGGGTTAAGGAATTAGGGTCTATTCTCTCCATCAGGATCACGTGTTACTAATCAGTAGTACCTTATAAGTTTGATGGATACAAGCCTAGTTCAATTCTACTACCACATTATGTTGCTAGGATGGACTCAGAACTTGATGAGTGTGTATGTAATCCTTTGTCAAATGTCTCAAAATCCTTCTTGAGCATTTACAGCTGTTATCCTGCCGAAATTTTGCTAGAAATTCTAATGCCTTTGCATTATGATTGTGCTTTCAGATGGCCACTCGCGACCTCAATCAAGTGGTTCGCCTGACTCGATGCCTAGATGTACCCGGCCATACTGCCATGTTGGTCAGGGTAATGACTGAGGCTGGATACCGTTGGTATCCTGAGTACACGGTCGAAGAGCAATTCCGAGACTTTAATCAAAGCCAGTATCTCTGCACTGTCAGGATATTTCCATCTTATCCTGGGTCCACCGAGCCCCTTCACTGCTCCTATGGACTCGGGGTTACTATTGAGATGGCTGTGCAGGACACCGCCTACTCTATGATGACCATCATGCGAGTCAGATCTGGTCTATTTCGGGACTCTGATTTCCGGTATATGCCAGGATCACTTCCGGGAGCACAAGGGTATCTTCAGGCTATCTATGCTGACCCCACTCAGGAGGATTCACGGACTCACACCACTGCTGAGATGCTCGAGGATAAGGACCGTGAAAATCGGGCCTTGAGGTTAGAGCTCTTCAATACCCGTGCTGGCCACTGGGCCACATTGACTCGGTTTGCACCGGCGGTGCAAGCTGGATATTCGGATATGCGTGATCTCTATCCTGTGAGATATGCTCTGCCAGACGTGATGGGTTGGCGTGATGTAGGAGGCATCACCCCACCTCGCGGTCCCCGCAGGCCACCGTCTGTTGGTCCAAGACCTCATCCTAGTCCCTATGGTCCACAAGCTCCGCGAGATCGTCTGTTTCCGGATGATCATGTTGAGCTTCCAGGCTATGGAGGTGACTTCTACGAGGACTACTACGGATCGGTCTGAGTTAGTGGTAGTATCACTAGTTCGCACTATCTGTGTCGTCTATCGTCCCGCGTGACTCGTGGGATATGACCTAGTTTGTACTCTTTCCGGAGGTGTAGAAAAATAATGTATAGGAGCTTGGAATGCCTCCGATGAGATGTAATCCTCTTTTCACCGTAATAGTACTTTGTTTGGTCTTGTACTAAACCCTGTATGGTGTGTATGACGATGGAATAAAGAAGCAGTTTCTGTATCTACCATGTCATACGGATGATCATCTTGCATTTCGAGTTATTCCTTACATTTTGTATCCTATGTAGGAATTTTATCATTCTGACTAAATCATTGTCTTGTTTACCTAGGATGGTCAACACGCGCACTAACCCTGCTCCTCAAGAGCAGGCCGAAGGCAGTGAAGTCAGGAATGCAAATCTGCCTCATCCTCCTTCCCTAGCCGAGGTTATGATGGAAGCCGAAAGAAACAAGCGGGAGACCAACCGTTTGTTGGAGCGTATTGAACAGAACACAACACACCATCAGAGGACTAACGTGGTGTCACTCAGTGATTTTATCAAATTACATCCACCCACGTTCCACCACTCCGTCGAGCCTCTCGACGCTGATGACTGGCTTCGCAGTATCTCTCACAAGCTGCGTTCCGTGCTAGTAGCTGAGGCTGACAAGGTCACCTTTGCTGCATATCATCTTGAAGGCCCCGCCAGTCTATGGTGGGAGAATTATGGAGCTATGCGTCCAGCGGGCCATGTCACTACTTGGGCTGAATTCAGCGAGGCTTTCCGTGAACATCACATTCCGGAGGGTCTCATGGACCGTAAACGTGAGGAATTTTGCAGTTTCACTCAGGGCCGACTCTCTGTGGATGCTTACAGCAGGGAGTTCGGTAACCTCGCACGATATGCCACTGAGGAAGTTTCTACTGATGCCAAGAAGCAAGCAAGGTTCCGTAAGGGACTTAGTCCTGAGCTTCGCCACGACCTCCGTCTGCATGAGTGCACATCTTTTCAGAAGCTTGTTAACAAGGCCATCAGTGCTGAAACTGGTCAGACTGATTATGACGCAACACGCAAGCATGGCCGTGACATGGGTTCCTCATCCGGTGCTGGTCCTCAGAAGCGCCGCGTGTGGGTGCCCAACACCGCCCTGCCACCCAGGTTCACACCAAGGCCATCTTTCCAGGCGCCTCGCCCTGTTCAACAGTCTGCTCCAGCCAAGCCCTATGGGGGTCCAACCAACAATGCTCCTCCACGTACCAGTTCCGTGACTTGTTTCAAGTGTGGGGAATCTGGCCATTATATGCGTGAGTGTCCCCAGACCAACCCCAACCAATCTGCTAAAGCTGTTGGCCGTGGCAAGCCGACAGGGAAAGTGTTCCACGCCAAGCCGGCCACCGCCTCACGTGGCCATGTCAACTGTATCTCTGCCGAAGAAGCTCAAGAAGATCCCAACGTCGTTCTCGGTATGCTCCTTGTTAATTGCCACCCGGCATCTGTTCTTTTCGATACAGGAGCCTCTCATTCACTTATATCCGAGAACTATGCTCGTTTGCATAACACCGCATTCTGTGACATGCCATCCACTATGGAAATTTCTACTCCCGGTTCTAGATGGCAGACTTCTAGGGTAAGTTATGGAAATGAAATCCAAGTCGACAGACTTGTTTTCCTTGCATCTTTGATAGCTCTCAAATTTTCAGATATTAATATCATTTTGGGTATGGACTGGATGTCAGCTCATCATGCCAAAATTGATTGCTTCTCTAGGACTGTTCAACTCACTCACCCTTTGGGCAAGATAGTCAATGTCTTGACCCGATTAGCCAAGCGACAATTATATTCTCTTAACGCCAGCCTTTCCCAGACCTTGAGGACATTCCGGTAGTCCGTGACTTCCCGGATGTCTTCCCAGAGGAATTGCCAGGTGTTCCACCTGACAGGGATGTTGAGTTCGTAATAGACCTCATTCCAGGAACCGTTCCGATTGCTAGAAGACCCTATAAGATGGCACCACTAGAACTAGCCGAGCTTAAGAAACAACTCGATGAGTCCTTGAAAAAGGGTTTCATCCGATCTAGTTCATCTCCGTGGGCTTGCCCCGTCCTCTTCGTCAAGAAGAAGGATGGTACGGACCGGATGGTTGTAGATTACCGACCTGTCAATTTGGTCACAATCAAGAACAAATATCCGCTCCCTAGGATCAACGACCTGTACGATCAGCTCGCTGGATCCTCGGTCTTCTCCAAAATGGATTTGAGGTTGGGCTACCATCAAATCAAAATCAGAAACGGGGACATTCCTAAAACGGCCTTTGTTACTCGTTATGGCCAATACGAGTACACCGTCATGTCCTTCGGTTTAACCAACGCTCCAGCCACCTTTTCTCGGTTAATGAACTCAATCTTCATGGAGTATTTGGATAAATTCGTCGTAGTTTATCTCGATGATATACTCATCTACTCCAAGAACGAGGAGGAACATGCCGAACATCTAAGGCTAGTGTTGAAGAAACTTCGAGAGCATCATCTTTATGCCAAATTTTCTAAATGTGAATTTTGGTTGTCAGAAGTGACCTATCTGGGTCATGTAATATCTGGTAAAGGTATTGCTGTTAACCCTGAGCGAGTTCAAGCCGTCCTTAATTGGACTCCACCTGAATCGGTCAAGCAAGTTTGGAGTTTTCTGGGCTTAGCGAGCTATTGTCGTCGCTTTGTCGAGAACTTCTCCAAAGTTGCCAAACCTCTAACCGAACTCCTCAAGAAAGATAAGAAGTTCGAATGGACTCCACAATGTGAGCACAGCTTTCAGGAACTGAAAAGACGCCTGACTTTTGCTCCCGTACTGGTACCGCCAGACTTCTCCAAGGACTTTGTTATCTACTGCGACGCCTCGCGACAAGGACTAGGTTGCATTCTCATGCAAGATCGACACGTAATTGCCTACGCTTCACGGCAATTGCACCCACATGAGGAGAACTATCCTACTCATGATCTAGAGCTTGCAGCCGTAGTCTATGCACTTAAGACCTGGCGACATTACCTCCTCGGTAACCGTTGCGAAATATTCACTGATCACCAAAGTCTGAAGTACATTTTCACCCAAACGGATTTGAATCTCAGGCAAAGACGTTGGGTTGAGTTGATCACAGATTTCGACTTAGGAATAACTTACACCCCAGGGAAAGCCAACGTCATGGCTGATGCGCTAAGTCGTAAATCTTATTGTAACAACTTAATGCTACAACAAAGTCAACCGCTTCTCCATGAGGAATTTCGGAAGCTTAACCTTCACATTGTTCCTCAAGGTTTTCTTTCCACCTTGGTGGCAAAACCTACCCTTACGGATCAGATCATCAAAGCACAGAAGGTAGATCCGGGAATTTCCCGCATCAAGAGAAACATCAAGAAAGGAATTGCGAATTGTTTCTCCATTACTGATCAAGGGGTCGTATACTTCGGGAATTGACTAGTGGTTCCCAAGGTGCGAAACCTGAGGCGATTGATCCTTAAGGAGGCTCATGAATCTCCTCTCACCATTCATTCCGGTAGTACTAAGATGTATCAGGACCTACGCCAGAGGTTCTGGTGGACTAGGATGAAGAGAGAAATTGCTCAGTATATTGCTAACTGCGACGTCTGTCGTCGTGTAAAAGCAGAGCATCAACGGCCTGCTGGCACCCTTCAACCCTTAGCTATTCCTGAATGGAAATGGGATAAAATTGGTATGGATTTCATTACCGGTTTTCCCAGGACCAAGAGAGGGAATAATGCTATCTTCGTCGACGTCGATCGTCTTTCCAAAGTAGCCCATTTCCTACCTGTTCGTGAGAGTATAACCGCTAGTCAATTGGCAGACTTATACATCTCCCGGATAGTGTCTCTCCATGGTGTTCCTTTGGAAATTAATTCGGATCCAGGAAGTTTTTTTCACCTCTCGATTTTGGGAAAGTTTCCAAAATGCTATGGGAACCCGTCTCTCCTTTAGCAC
This sequence comes from Triticum aestivum, assembly GCF_018294505.1. Classification (NCBI taxonomy): domain Eukaryota; kingdom Viridiplantae; phylum Streptophyta; class Magnoliopsida; order Poales; family Poaceae; genus Triticum; species Triticum aestivum. The sequence goes on along the minus strand of NC_057809.1, from coordinate 312,584,293 downwards.
CGCTTTCCACCCTCAGTCGAGTGGTCAAGTGGAACGCGTCAACCAGATCCTAGAAGACATGCTTCGAGCCTCTGTCATCTCATTCGGAATGGATTGGGAGAAATGCCTTCCATTTGCCGAATTTGCTTACAACAACAGCTATCAATCTAGCTTGGGTAAAGCCCCTTTTGAAGTTCTCTATGGACGACGGTGTCGAACACCCCTTAACTGGTCAGAGACCGGGGAAAGACAATTCTTTGGCCCGGATATGATTCAGGAAGCAGAAGAACAAGTTCGCATCGTTCATGAAAAGTTGAAAACAGCCCAATCTCGTCAAAAGAGTCAATATGACCGAAAACATAAGGCTATGACTTTCGAGGTTGACGAGAAGGCTTACCTTCGGGTTACCCCTCTGAAGGGAACCCATCGTTTCGGTATCAAAGTCAAATTGGCTCCTCGTTACATTGGACCTTTTCGCATTCTCGCCAGACGAGGAGAAGTTGCCTACCAGTTGGAACTACCTCCGCACCTCTCCAGAGTCCACGATGTCTTCCACGTTTCTCAACTCAGGCGTTGCTTCTCGGATCCTATCCGTGGAGTGGACCACGAAACGCTTGATCTATAAGATAATCTTACATATCGAGAGTACCCCATTCGTATCCTCGATCAGGCCGAGCGTACCACTCGACGTCATAATATCAAGTTTCTCAAAGTTCAATGGTCGCACCATTCTGAGGATGAAGCAACTTGGGAAAGGGAGGATTCTCTTCGACTTGAGTATCCCGCCTTCTTTCCGGAGGAACCCAAATCTCGGGACGAGATTCTTTTGAGTGGGGGTGAGTTGTCACACCCTAGCTAGTCATGCATTAGAGTGTTGCATCATGTTTACTCTTTCATCAGAAACCTGAAATGGGGATGAAAGAACCCCCAGTCCCCTCGGAAACCAATTAGGGTTTACTAAAAACTTTTTCAATGAACCTGAAATGCCCTTCTAAAATGCCCATCATTTTTGTCTTGGTTCAGAACCTCTGCCAAAAGTGGTGCACATTTTCCTAGGCCATCCTAGGGTTTTTGAATTAAATCATAAGTATTTGAATTTGGGCATTTAAAATTATATAAAATATTTAAATGCTCAAATAACTCCAAACTAAAATGTTTCATGTTGGAAATAATCCAACTATGGACCAGGAATAGTTTGGTGATTTTTGGAGTTGCCTAAGTATTTTATTTAATTCAACAAAGTTGCAGAAGTATTAAAAAACAGAAAACAGAAAGAAAATGGGAAAAGCTTACCTGGCGCCCAGCACCCGGCCCACCTGCCGGCCCAGCCCAGCAACGCGCCAGCGAGCTGCTTGCCGGCCAGGCAGGCAGGCAGGTGCTCGGCGACGAGCACCGCATGGGTGCCACGCACCTGCTCGCCGCCTCGCCGCCTCCCTCGCCCGGCTAACGCCGTGAATCGGCCTCCCTCTCTCCCCCGAACCTCCCAGACACCCCCTCTCCTCTCCAGCTCCTCTCCCTCGCTCTCCCACGCCATGGCCGACGCCATCGCCGCCACCCCCTCGCCATAGCCACGCCCCCCGTCAACCCCACGTCGTGCCGCCGTGTCCAGGAGCTCCGCCGCCGTCCACTTCATCGAGCTAGCCAAGCCCCGTGTGCTCGTGCGGCCCGAGACCACCGCACCGACCTCGCCCGAGCTCGCCGTCGCCGGAGATCCCCTTCAACGCCGTCGCAGCCTCAGCTCGTCCCCGACCCCGCCGGTGGCCTCTACGGAAGCGCTGTGAGCCTAGCTACCCCTCCGACCCTCCCTCTCTCTTTCCCGAGCCATGTAGCCACCGCACGAAGCTCACACGCACGCACCGCCGCGGATCTCGTCGCCGACGTGCTCCCGGCCATCCTTCGGCCAACCCGCGGTGTCCAACGCACTCACCACACTGCGTCGGGCCCAACCGTGCACTCCCCGCACCTCACCGATCCCCCTAGCGACAAGTTCGACTTTGGCCGAACTCCGGTGGCCGCCAAAGTCGTCGCCGGCGCCAACTCCGGCCACCCCGACCCTAATGGACTCCACCAAGAGCTGCGGCTCGACCTCAGCTCCTCTCCGGTGGCCTCCGCGGCTCATTTGGTTGCCGGAACGGCAAAAATCACTTCCGCCGCCGCGTCGGGCTCGCCGGCGGCTAAACGCCGGTGCAGCCGACCCGGGTTTGACCACGGGTGGGCCCTGGTTGACTCCCCTGAGTCAATGACAGGTGGGGCCCAGCCCTGTTAATTAAACAGGTTTAGTTTTAATTAAACTTTAATTAATTAATCACCCTGACACGCGGGACCCACTGTCAGGTTTGACCTGGACCTGTTCCGTTGACCTGCTGATGTCACACTGACGTCAGGCTAACGCAATAATTGATTTTCTGGAATTATTCTAATATAGGAAATTCCAGAATATAATTTAAACTTCAAAAATTCATAACTTTTATTCTGTAATTCCAAATCAGACAAATTATATATGAAAAATGATCAGAAAAATCCAATCTATCCATCTGTACTATTTTCATGCATGACTAAACAAGTTAACTTGGTGTTTAATGCAGAACAAGGAAAAACACTTTAAAGGGCCATGTTTGAGTTTGAAATTTGAATCTTTGATTCAAATTGGTTCAAACCCTTCTGGTCTTAGTTGCATTAGCCCAACACACTCATATTGCTATGTTTCATGCATGCATCATATTGTTGCACATTGTTTGGTGATGGTTGTGTACCGGTGTTCTTTACGGCAGGATCTTCCTCCGAGGAGTACCGTGATTACCCTAACGAAGAACCGTATCAGTGCATCGAACCATCAGGCAAGCAACCAACCATTTGATCATATCGATACAATCCCATGTTCTCGCTCCTGCTCTCTTTTACTGCATTAAGACAACGCGTTTCAAACTGCTGTGTGCTACGGTAGTTGAACCCACTTCCTCTGCATGACCTGTCATTGCCACAGTAACTAGATGAAACCCACTAGCATGTGTAGGAGTTGATTGAGCCATATGTATGTGTTGTTCCTACCTTGCTATGCCTGCTATGCTTAGAGTCGTGTCAGGTCTGGTTCATCTGGGTGATGGGCTAGAGTGAAATGATTATGTCGGTAATGAGAGTGGTGTGGTGAACACGTTTTGGTAAAGGTATCGATGAGAGGCCATGTAGGAGTACATGGTGGGTTGTTTCATTGAAGCCGACCTTAAGCACTGAGATCTGTATGTGTGATTTAAGAATCAGCTACTACCATGCATTGGGCCCGAAACCAATGGACCCTCTCGGCTTCTTATTCACCCTAGTTCTCCGTCCAGGAGTTGCAAGTAGTTTCTAGTGTTTGTAGCCTACTGGAGGCCGTGGACAGCGCTGACCGTAGGGGTGGGCTGTGATGCGGTAGGTACGTGGCCGGGTGTACCGAATACCCGTTAGGTATCTCGGGAACCCTGTTCACATCGTTCGGGGCCGTATGGGAAACCTCGGCCGGACTCCCTGCGGATGGAACCTGGATAGGCGATAAACCTGGACTGGAGGCTTAGGTGATTAGGTAGGTCGTGGCCGACACCCACGTTGGGCTTCCGCTTGAAGGTTGCCGAGTACATGTCGTGTAAACGACGGTAAGAGGTGTGAGCGTGTATGAAGAAGTACACCCCTGCAGGGTTATCATGATCTATTCGAATAGCCGCGTCCGCGGTAAAGGACTACTTGGTTGCCTATACAGTTCATAGACAAGTAAATGGAAACTACTAAAAGCCTCAAGATAAGTGTGAGTGCCGAGGATGGCTCTTCCGTAGGGAGACGGAGGTGGATCCTCGGTAGTGTATTGAAGTGGTGAGTAATGGACTCGTGTGCGCAAAACCATTTCAAATTGGAGTCTCGTAGGTTAGCCTAGCCAAGAGTCAAAGCTGGCTTGCTGCAATAACCCCACCAACCCTTCTTGATAATATGCATGTATGTAGGTTCTGATGTAATTCTTGCTGAGTACCTTTGTACTCATGTTGCTATAATTTACATTTTACAGAAGACGCTGCAACCCCTTCTGATGGGTTCTACGTAGACGTTGACATCAACGAGTAGGCTAAAGGCCCAGGTGGTGATCCTGAGCTTGAGAAGGACCACGTAGTATAGCTAGGCTTTCCAAGCCTCTTTTATCTTTCTAGTTGTCTGTACTCAGACAAGTTACTTCCGCTGCTGGTTTGTATGACTGTATGACTTAAATGCTGGGTCGTGAGACCCGTACCTTTGTGTATGTTATGTATGGCTCTCTGAGCCTTAAATAAAGTACTTGTGTCATAGAGTCATGTTGTGATGCCTGGTTGTATTTGCACATATCGAGCATATTGTGTGTATGATTGAAATGCTTGGTATGTGTGGGATCTGACTATCTAGTTGTTTATCTTTAGTAGCCTCTCTTACCGGGAAATGTCTCCTAGTGTTACCGCTGAGCCAGGGTAGCTTGCTACTGCTCTGGAACACTTAGGTTGGCCGGCATGTGTCCTTCTTCGTTCCTGTGTCTGTCCCTTCGGGGAAATGTCACGCATTGAGTACCGGAGTCCTGTTAGCCCGCTACAGCCCGGTTTACCGGAGTCCTGCTAGCCCAGTGCTACAGCCCGGACCCACTTGCTGATGACCGACACGTTCGAAGCTGGGTCATGGATGCCTGTCCCTGTAAGTCTGTGCCACTTTGGGTTTACGACTAGTCATGTCAGCCCGGGCTCCTTATCATATGGATGCTAGCGACACTATCATATACGTGAGCCAAAAGGCTCAAACGGTCCCGGGCAAAGGTAAGGCGACACCCGTGGGGATACCGTGCGTGAGGCCGCAAAGTGATATGAGGTGTTACTGGCTAGATCGATGTGACATCGAGTCGGGGTCCTGACATTTTGGTCTATAAGTCATTTTGACCTAGAAAAAATAAGGAGAGGACTTTCGGGACAAAGCGATGCTGCCTCGAGGCCGAACTTGGGTAGGAGCACTTTTAACCTCTAGTGGAGCGATTCTGCCGGGGGAACTTCCCTCTCATAGGGGGAAATCATCATCATCATTACCAACAACTCTTCCATCTTGGGGAGGGCAATCTCCATCAATATCTTCAACAGCACCATCTCCTCTCAAACCCTAGTTCATCTCTTGTGTTCAATCTTGTTACCGGAACTATAGATTGGTACTTGTGGGTGACTAGTAGTGTTGATTACATCTTGTAGTTGATTACTATATGGTTTATATGGTGGAAGATTATATGTTCATATCCAATATGCTATTTAATACCCCTCTGATCATGAGCATGTTTATCATTTGTGAGTAGTTACCTTTGTTCTTGAGGTCACGGGAGAAATCCTGTTGCAAGTAATCATGTGAATTTGATATGTGTTCGATATTTTGATAGTATGTATGTTGTGATTCCCTTAGTGGTGTCATGTGAACGTCGACTACACGACACTTCACCATATTTAGGCCTAAGGGAATGCATTGTGGAGTAGCAATTAAATGATGGGTTGCGAGAGTGACAGAAACTTAAACCCCAGTTTATGCGCTATTCCGTAAGGGACCGATTGGATACAAAAGTTTAATGCTATGGTTAGAATTTATTCTTAATACTTTTTTCGTAGTTGCGAATGCTTGCGGGAGGGTTAATCATAAGTAGGAGGTTTGTTCAAGTAAGAACAACACCTAAGCACCGGTCCACCCACATATCAAATTATCAAAGTAGCGAACACAAATCGAACCAACATGGTGAAAGTGACTAGATGAAATTCCCGTGTACCCTCAAGAACGCTTTGCTTATCATCAGAGACCATTTTGGCATGTCCTTTCCCTCAAAAGAATTGGGCTACCTTGCTACACTTTTGTTACTACTATCGTTACTTGCTCTCTACAAATTATCTTGCTATCAAACTACTGCTACTTACAATTTCAGCACTTGCAGACATTACCTTACTGAAAACAACTTGTCATTTCCTTCTGGTCCTCATTGGGTTCGACACTCTTACTTATCGAAAAGAGCTACAATTGATCTCCATACTTGTGGGTCATCACCCCTACATGGCACGACAAATGTCGGATTCAGGGCTCTGTAGACCCAAGAAGGTTCAAACTCTGGGGCGTGTGCGAAGATCCCCTCCTATGCTAGTCTCAAGCTCACCACCTCACAGCCTAGACTCGTCGAGTATGCGCAAGCGGGAAAGAAGATGAACACAATAGTATACCTAGGTTTGGGCCACCTTGTGGTGTAAAACCCCACTCCACCTTTGTGGTGGATTGGCCTCACGAGTAGGCTGAAGATGAACTGATACAGTGGGCGAGTGGCCTCGAAGGGCTCAGGAAGTGAGGGTGGAATGGATCCGATCCCGTTCTACGATGGAGGCTAACCTATATTTATGGTGGCCTTGGTCCTCTTCCCACAAAACTTACGCGGGAAGGGATCCCACAACAGCCAATTTGAAAGGGGACAAGTAGTACATCTTATCCTGATGAAAGGTGGCTATCACCTGCAAAGCTTCTGGCCATGACGCAGCAGTGGGTTCGGCGATGACATCCGTCCTATCGAGCTCGTGGTCTTGGTCTTGTTGCACCGGAATGGAAACCTTTGGGGGATTCCTTGGGAAAACCTTTATTTGCCTTGCCTCCTTAGCACCAAAGAGGAAATTGTCTCCTCTACGTCTGTTGGCGCCTGCCTGGCCTTGGTCGTCATGGCTCACGTCATCGCGGCCTCGTGAGGCTGGGCGCCTTCATAGAAATCTCCACTCCTCGGGAGGCAGGCTCGGAGAGCTGCTCCCTCCACTAGTACAACGAGCTCCTAAACAAACGGTTTTTAACCCCTTTCCGCGATGGCATTTGGAACTGTCGCCAAGTGAGTGTGGGCGATAGGGGGGTTCTTCCGACACAACCCAAAAACCGTCGAGGATATGCCCTCCTGGCACGCACGCTCGGCAAAATGGGATCATGTGCGACCGGCAAGTGCTCAAATACGGAAATACGCATAGTAGAGCTAAAAAATACAATTCTACAGCGAAATTGTTTCCGGACGCAAGTACATCCCACACAGTTAGTCCCCGCCTAACGTTTCGTTCATATGTACATCCCACATAGTCGCTCCAAGGAAAACGATTCCGTTCATAGGTACATCACAAACATGTTTTCCCGTTAAATCGTTTGTGTTATTGAATGTATCACACACGGTCGTAGAAGAAACTGTGTGGCAAAGGATCTCCATCACACACAGTTTTTATGTGGTAAATGTTTGTGCAAGGTGGCCTAACGCAAATAGTTTTCAAGACAAAGTCGTGTTTGATTGTTCATTGATCCAACACGGTTTATTCCCAGAAACTGTGTGCGTTGCCTGAGGTCATCGCCCACGGTATTTTTTCAACAACCGTTTGCAATAGTAAAACCCAATTAGCATGCTAATTCGCCATTAGCAGGCTAATTATCTGATTATTCATAATCCATTTATTAATCTAATTGACATTTCATATTAAGCACACAATATATTTCATTTTCATAATTGAAATACATCAGAGTAGAACATCATATAGCTTCAGCACTCAGCTACCCCATTACACAACTACACTAGGACCAAGTTTCACATGCAACATCTATAACCTTTTGAAATTAGCATCATAGACGGTACATAGGCAGATGTATCTCATCTGGAAAACTGCTGAAGCAGAAGGCGAATATTGAGCCTTCATTGAAGTTGAAGGTCCTTGTAACTTTAGGCCAGTGCATGCAGATGATTGATCGTCCATCATGTCGGCGTCCTGGGAACGGGGGTACCCATACTTGCCTGCCTGCGGCCCGGGTAGTGGCTCCACCCGCGGCCTGGTACGGCCCATCTTCATCAACCCAGGCTCAAGACCCTCGCGAGGGGCCAAGCCTCGTGAGGCAGATGATACAAGACCTCCTCAGGGGCATCCTCACTAGGTTGGCTTGTGAGGAGCAGAGAGATCAAGGCAAGGGGCACCTCGTGAGGTTCCCGTGACATGAGCCATGACGACCAAGGCCAGGCGGGCGCCAGCGGGCACAGAGTGACAGTTTCCTCTTTGGTGCTAAAGAGGAAAGCACAGGCAAGGAGTCCCGAGGCGTCAGGCAAAGGTTTCCATATCGGTGCAACAAGACCAAGACCAGCAAGACGGCAAGACGGAGGTCACCACGGAGCCCACGACGGCGTCACCACCAGAACCTTTGGTAGGCGAAGACCACCTTTTGTCAGGATAACTTGTACTCGTTGTCCCCCTTCAAAATGGCCGTTGTGGGATCCCTTCCCACCTAATATTTGGGGAGAGGATCCAGGCCTCTATAAATAGGGCTAACCACCACCATAGCCAAGGGGGCTTACCGAGAGAGAGAGAGAGAGAGGGAGGGAGAGAGAGAGAGAGGCTCATCTAGAGACACATCACTCGGATCATCCCTAGCCACACAAGCTCATCGAGCTCAAGAAGACCTCTCCTCGGGAGGCTGTTCTTCCCTTGTACTTGTTCATTCCCAACCTACAAGGCAATCCACCACACCACACTGGAGTAGGGTATTACACCGCAACGGTGGGCCGAACCAGTATAAACTCTTGTGTCCCTTGTTCTTTGGCTTCAGTGAGCTAGGCTTTGAGATTGTTGCGAGAGCGTGAGCTGGGGGGAGAGATCTTCATGCGCATCCCAGTGTTTGAACCTCAAGGGTTTGCCGGAACCCATAATCCGACATTTGGAGCGCCAGGTAGGGGTGCGCCAAGGTTTTCTTTACCAATGACCGATCTGCGGTCGCCCCGCATCTCCGATGTCTGACGATCCGAGGACCCAGGCCGACCACTGGGCGGCCCGGCCAGCTCGAGTACCTCCAGCCATTCCAGAAGACCTCAACCCCGCACTCCAGGCAGCCCGCACGCCGCCCAACGCCCGCGGACGCAGGCAGCATGGGTCGGTGTCAGCCGCCCTCATGCCGCAGCGCGTGCGTGCAGCCACAACATCCGCAAGCTACACGGCAGCGACATCGCAACACACCCAACGGGAACCGGCAAACATGCGAGTCGCGCTCGTGGTGGCGCGGGAGCTGCTGCGGTGCCGGCTGATGGAGAGCGGCCGCAACGCGCTGCTGGAACGCGTCGCCGAGCTATTGGATGTTGCGGCCAGGGGTACACCGCCTTTCTGCTCCCTACTCACATCTCAAGTTGTGGCTAGGTCACACGACGGGCCTCGTTGCGCCCGCACGCTCCCAGGTGCACCAGGAGGGCTCGCCAGCATTAGCACGACCGGCGGTGCCGGACGTCCGGCCGCGCCTTTGCCTTCCCCGGGTGGCATAGGTGCGGGTGTTGCTCCTCATGGTCCCAATCGAACGCCACCCCACAACTACCAGGAAGGCGCGCCGGGCTCCATGGCGTTGGGTACAGGGCGCCTCAGCGAAAGTTCCGGCGAGGCGGCTCAAGAAGCCTATGTACCCCGCATGGTGGATCAGGAGTACACGCCAGAGGACGAACCCTGCACATTCCACGAGCCGGGCTGGGAAGAAGAGATGCTGGAGGCCGAGGCCTACTACAAGCCACCCAGGAGCCTCGCCGCCCCAGCCGATGACAACCACCCCAGGGTACCACTAATATCTCAGGAGCAGGCTTATGCTAACCATGGGTCGCAGGTGGACCGAACTGCAGCGGCGGACGGCGACCCCAGTGCTGCAACCCCACCCCAGTCAGGGGCGACGCATTGGGGGCTGCATGGAAGGGGTCCGGAGCAAGGCCCTCCCGCATGTCGCACGGGGCAGGGCGCCACCCGGAGGTAGGTCCTCTGCCGGGAAGGTGCCGGTGAGCCCTCCCCCGGCAGAGGGCCCGTGGTCGCCGAGGGCGCCGCTGGTGTTCCCTTTGCCCCTTGGCCTCGTCCTAGTTTCTGGACGCCCCAACGGTGGTCGAGGGTGGCGCAAGGTGGGGCCCTCGTCTGGCGATATGAAGCAAGGCTCCCGCCTGTGAAGGTCTCCGCCCGTGACACTCTCACGTAATAATGAGTGGGGTTGTACACGCCTCGGAGTCTCCGGAGAGCCGCCCTCGGGACTCGGGGGCTCCTGCCCACGTCCTAGTGGAGGCACCATGCTCAGCGCTGGCCGTTGACACTGTACCCCAATGACTAAGCTCACGTCCAGCAAAGGCACTAGGCTCTACGTTGGTGAGGAGACAAGAAGACTAGCTAGGTGCCGGATGTGGCCTTTTGCTTTCAACTCCCTTTCTTTGTAGCTTGATTTGCCGACTTTTGGATTTGAACTTGCGGTCGTATTTTTGTTGACAAAGCATGGGGGCATCTTTTCTCATTCATGTTGATTTCTTGAGTTTTCCGGCTCTGTGCCTTGTTTCGAGCCAGGCGCCTACTGCCCCCTCCTCACAAGCGCCTCAAGAGCAAGGGTTGGGCGAGGTATGCGTGCACACCCCATCGCGATCTAACGCCCGTTTCTCAAGGTCTTCTCAGGCGGACCGGCGAGCTCCGCAGAAGCCCGAAATCCCGCGAGTCCGTGGAAGGCTCCCCTCAGGAGAACTACACATCGACAACTACGAGGCTAGTCTAGGGCCCGCCAAGACTGAGGTAAGTTACCGCGGAGAGCACGCACAGGAACTTGAGAACTCGCTAAAGCACGCCTTACGTCTGGCTCAGGGAATAAAACAACAGTCTGATTACATGAGGGGCTCCCCCTCCCCAAAATACACTCACATCATCGGGGGCCATGCCCAAGCTTTTTGCGCGCAGGTTCAGAACAAGGAGCGTGGGTTCAGTCGGACATGTCGCTCGCAACATCTTCTGGATCGCTCCCGGATACGCTACCAGCGTCATCGCCGGCGTTGTCTTCACCATCATCGACTACGTCGCCTTCATCCACCGTGACCACCACAGCATCATCATCGGAAGTGAAAGCTCTAACCAGAGCATCCACGTTATCATCCACCCAGCGCGCTAGGTCGCCCCAAATAGCCCCGGGGACTAGGGCGATGGCGGCGTCGAAGTCGAAGTTGGGGTCGGCATTCTGAAGATGGCTAAAGACGCGAGAAAACGCGTGCCCGAGGAGGCCGCAGCTCTTTTCGTCAACTAGCTCACGAGCTCTCTCAGCCTGGTCCTCCAGGCGCGTCACAAGTCGGCAATGAAGCAAAGGTTGCTGGCGAAGTCTTCTGCATGAGGATGAGGGGCGTATTCGTCGCTTGGCGGGCCGGTCCCGTTCACGTCACCTCCTGGGGTTGTTGGTGTTTGGCCTTCTAATGCGATGTCTTTTGGAGATTCACTCAGTGCAGGCCACCTAAACACCTCGCAGGATCCTTAAAAATCTCCCGAACCAAAATTTAGGTGCAACCCGCCTTGAGGTAGGGCCTTGTGAGTCCCGCGTTGGCTCACGGGTGCCCATATACACCTCCTCCAGTCATGCCATGCTAGCCATGTGCATGACGGGGTTGTACACGCCCCGGAGTCTCCCCTCAGAGGGAGCTCCCACCCACACACCAGTGGAAACCCCATGCTCCGCGCTGGCGGACGACACGGTCGAGGAGCGGCTATGCCCACGCAAGAGTGGAAGCACCATGCTCCACGCTGGTGAATAAACAACTGAGGGCGCCCTAGCAGCTGCAGCAACCTTAGGAGGGCCACTAGGCTCGCTGTCTAGCCTCAGTGTGTCGCTTTCCCTATGGGAGGGCCGCTCGAGGGGGCTGGGCACGGGGGTTGCGCCTAGGTCACGCCTGGCGCACACCACCTCACCAGGTCTCTCGCACCTGGTCTTCTCACGACCCTCCCAGGCAAAATCTCATGAGGAAAGATATGGGGGCTCCAGATTAACTTAGACGCTACTCACATTTCCTTCATGAGGGTTGTTCATACGTCAAGGGGGACCCCTGAGCATCCTGACTCAGGAGCCTCACTGGTCACATAGCCCCTGTTGAGCCCTAGGATGTTGACGCAGACGCACAGCTCGCCACCCATGTCAGGAGCAGTAGCTGTGCTGACCAATAAGGGGCGGCACTCGCCGCGCATGGCTCGCGCCTCCTGAAGCTCTCTGATTGCCTTGGTGATGAACTCCTGAGCGCCTGGCGCCTCATGCCCTGCGCCATGCTCACGGAAGCGCCCGTTGAAACACGCCTCCACATGGTGCCCAAACGCCTCCCTCGTGATGCTAGTCAGGTCAGAGGCCCTCCAGATGAGAGCCCCCAAGCCTGTCCTGGGAGGGGCACCGGGCGCACCTTCCTATGCGAGAGGGAAGGGCGCCCCAGTAGTGGGCGCAGGGCATGAGGCACGATCATCAGACGCCCCCGCCTCCTGAGGGCCTCTGAGGAGGAGATGCTGCTTCTTCTTGGCGACGGCCTTAGGAGGACGGATGGCACCCTCGTCATATGTATTCTCGATCGCCGCGGCCTGGTAGGCGTGCTCGAGGAAGCACACCACATCCTTCTCATCACAGGCGACCATGATGATGCCGCTGCTTCCTGGCATCTTGAGGACATTGTAGTCGTCGTGAGTCACTGCCATGAACTTGGCCAGGGCCGAATACCCGAGGATGGCGTTGTATGGGAGGCGAATATGGGCAACGTCAAAGTCGATGAGCTCCATGCGGTAGTTGTCACGCTTGTCGAAGGTGACAGGGAGACAAATCTATCCTAGGGGAATGGTGGAGCCGTCAGTCACCCCTAAGAAGGGCTTGGTGGGGAGGATCTGGTCATAGTGCACCTGGAGCCTCTCGAACGTCTCAGCGGAGAGGATATTGTGACCCGCACCACCATCAATAAGTGTCTTGGTGATGAGGACATTGCTGATGGTTGGCGAGCAGAGCATCGGGACTGCACCAACGGCGGCCACACACTTGAGCTGATCCGTAGACTCGAAGGTGGTGGCGTACTTGGACCACCTGAGGGGACGTGATGCCTGAGCTTGGGGAGGGTTGCATTCACCTCACGAGCGAACTACTAGAAGATGCGATTGGAGGCGGGGGCCTGAGCGCCACCCAGGATGCAAGCAATAGCGCGAGGCTCTTGGAAGCCCCCGGCCCCGTCATCTTGGTGGTGGTCGTTGTTCCTCCTTGGTGGTGGTGGCAGCGGAGGAAGGCCAGCGTTGCCCTGAGGACGGTCCTCACGAGGCTGATCCCTCCAGGGGTCGTCGCAAGGCTGGATCTGCGAGTGGTCCTCACGGGGCTGATCATGCCAGTCCTGGCGGGGGTCGCGGTTGTCCCAGCAGCCTCCACTGTGGCCCCCTCCACGGTCGTTGCGCTTAGGGCGGCGGCCAAGGCACTCGTCGTGGATGGCCCTAAGCTCTTGGCAGTCGTTGGTGTTGTGTCTGCGGACGTTGTGGAAGACGCAAAATGGGCGGCTGCCCTTGGAGGATTCGGGGTCGTCGCAGTCGCGCTTCAAGTCCTTAGCCTTGGCCTTATTTTCTTCAGGGTCGGCCTCCGGGAGCTCAAGGAGGGAGAGGCGACCTTCCTCTACCCTCGCGCACCTGGTTGCCATGTTGAACATCTCCAGAGTCTAGCACAGGTCCTTGTGTATGGTGAGCTCTTCCTTCATCTTGACATCCCGGACGCCATTAGTGAATGCTCAAATGATGGCCTCATCCGACACCTTAGGGATCTTGAGGCGAATGTTAGTAAAGCGTTTTATGTATTTATGCAAGGTTTCCCCTGGCTGCTGCTTGATGCGCCGCAAGTCGCCTGCAGCAGGGGCACGGTCGCGAGTACCCTGGAAGTTGGCGATGAAGCGCTTGCGCAGCTCGTCCCAGGAGGAGATCGATCCCGCCGGGAGGTTAAGGAGCCACGAGCATGCGCCATCTTTGAGGGCCATGGGAAACCAGTTCGCCATGACCTTCTCGTCGATGTTCGTCGCCTCGATGCTCATCTCATAGAGTTGGAGGAACTCAGTAGGGTCGGGGGTGCCGTCATAACATGGAGGCAGATCCGGCTTGAACTTGCCAAGCCAGACGACATGGCACAGCTCCGGGGTGAATGCACGGCATCCTGCCACACTCACAGGGGCCTGCCGCAGAGGGGGAGCCTGATCTTGACACCCGTGTGCTGCCGCCTCTGGCGGCACGCGGTCCTAACATGGTGGTGCTGGGAGCGCACACGCTTCTCCTTGAGGTTGCTGCACCACCTTGCAGCTTTCTTCATCGTGCGACGGCACCATGCGCGGTGGGTCACGCTGGGGGGGCCTCACACCTTGGCTCGGGGACGACATTGCGCCGAAGAGGAGGAGGTGCAACGTGGGCCATGCCTCCCGCCTGAGACGGTGGGGGAAGCAGCAAGCAAGACGACACAGGGGCCTCTCTAGGGGCACTCACGAGCTCGGCGATACGGTCAAGCCAATCCTTGTAGAGATCATTGGCCGAACGATAGCGCAGGAGCTTGCGCACCATGAGCAGCGCAACCTGCGCATTGGCCGGTCCACGCCAAGTGTGGAAAGACGATGTCGTGACTGGACTGGGCGATGTAGTCATAGTGCAGCCATCGCGCCGCATGGATGGTGGCAGCGACGAGTCCTGATGTTCAGCGGCAGCAGGGTTAGTGGCGGCATTGGCCACCGAAGAAGCAGAGCAGCGAGGGGCACGGTTCCCCATGGGCACTGTCTGGGCAACGCGAGCGGCCCAACACTCAGCAAGGACATAGAGACCATCGGCCATGGGAACGGCAGAACATCGATGGAACGAACGGTGGAAGAGAAGCTTCGACACGCCCCAACCTGGTGTGACAAATGTCGAATTCCAGGCTCTGCAGACCCAAGAAAGGTTCAAACACTGGGGCGTGTGCGAAGAATTCAACCTCTCCAGTCAACCAGTTCGTCACCCCCACAGCCTAGCTTGATGAACAAGAAGGGAAAGGGACACAGCAGTTTACTCGGGTTCGAGCCACCTTGCGGTGTAAGACCCTACTCCTTCTTTGTGGTGGATTAGCCTTGCGAGGGGCTGGGGATGAACTAGTACAAGGGAAGAACAACCTCACGAGGTATGTTCTTATGTGGGTGTGAGCTTAGGGTTTGATCGATCGATCTCCCCCGCTACGGTAGTGGCTATCCTATATTTATAGTGGCATTGGTCCTCTTCCTCCAAACGGAGGCGGGAAGGGATCCCACAGTGGCCAATTTTGAAGGGGGGCAAGAAGTACATCCTATCCTGACAAAAGATGGTCTTAGCCTACAAAGCTTCTGGTCATGATGCCGTGGTGGGCTTGGTGCTGACATCCGTCCTGGCGGTCTTGGTCTCATTACACGGGAATGGAAACCTTTGGCTGATTCCTCGAGACCCCGCGCCTGCGCTTGCCTCCTTAGCACCAAAGAGGAAACCTGCCGCTCTGCGCCCGCTGGCGCCCTCATGGCCTTGGTCATCATGGTTGGCGTCACGTCGACCTCATGAGGTGGGCGCCTGCATAGGAATCTCCGCTCCTCGGGAGCCAGCCTGGGGAGGCCGCTCCCTACAGAGGTCTTGGTGTCGTCCGCCTTGCAAGGGTCTTGTCTTACTGGTGCTAAAGATGGGTCGTACCAGGCTGTCGATGGAGCCACGCCGTGGGCCGCAGGAAGGCAAGTCTGGGTATCCCGGTTCCCAGAATGCTAACAATGACTATTTTTACAGGGCACCAGACACACCGTTGGTACCTCCTTGTGTGGTTATGTGATATGTCTGGGAGCGAGGCTCCAGAGACAATGATAAAATTGTGAGAATGTTTGGCACGGGGGTGTTACCAATTGAGTGGACTCTATGTTAGTAACGACTAGGGAAAGGTAGTGATTGGGTGCTCACCATGGGTACTTGAGGTACCACGGATCATGGCTGACACGAGAATTCTCCGGATCTTATGCGAAAAGTGTGTAACGTGTGCAGAGTGTCAAACTATTCGAATAATCGTGTCCACGATCAAGGAAAGTTGGGTGGTGCTGCTTAGAGTACATCCATATGTTTCTGAAGAACAACACGGGTTGGAAATATTATTTCTGTCTCAATCGTGAGGAAGGTCACGATGGAACTTAGGAGGAGTTGTGGATAACTCTCTCTCATTATGTTCATATATGCAACCTCTTGTGGCATGTTGGAGACACATGCATGACCCCTAAAAAGATATTGATCATACTTGCATGATGAAAACTAGCATTCCCTGAAATACCAACCTAGAGTTGAAACCATGCATATTTACCTTGTTTTCATTCATGGGTTGCTTGCGAGTAAATTCAAACGTACTCACTGGCTTGTCCCTGGCTATTTACTTGGCCAGGCCTAAAAGAGAAGGTACACAAAGAAGAGTTCTTTGGTGATGGTCATGCGAGCTAGGATGCTTTCCCGGTCAGAATGCCTATAGGGTTAAGGCAGATGGCATGGGTGCAAGTTATCGACAAAGATTTCCGTTGCGATGATTTATTCAAGACTTGACCATAATGGTCGTATTTATGTAAAACGGTATGTAATGGATGTAAACTCTTGATATTCAGTCGGTGGTGTATAGTGAGCATTGATCCTTGGGATCACCGTCCACGTGTAACTGGTGGCTTCGACAGTATAAGTCGGGGTCCCCACACATACGGACTCTAAAAACAGCCTATACTGAAGTATTTCGAAATTACATGGGCCTGGCCCAATAATAAGGTGATGTGGCACCTATAATAGCCTCTAGACGAAATTACAAAGTGGCATCTTGTATATTTTGTCCAGCCTCCATGCACTCATTATGGTGGCTTCAAAGTCCTGAAATCGTCACTTGAAGCTCTGTTCTTGTTTCCCTTGCACATGCCATCATCTCCATGCTTGATCTTGCTCCAATGTTCATCCTTCTTATCCAAGCCAGGCCTTTCATTTGTAAGAAAAACAAATGTATCCAATTTAGGCAACATCATATTCTCATGAACATTACAATCGTTACCAAGAAACGAGAGTGCCTAGTAATTTAATTAGCATGCACGAGCTCTTGTAATTTGTCCAAAATTTATAGCTGTAGGGGTTGTGGGTGTAACAATGGTATTCATGTCATCATGACTTGCCATGGAGTCCGCGTGCTTGGCCACTTTGGCCGAGCGAGACCGCCTTGAGCCGCTGCAGAAGGAGCTGGACGACCCTGCCCGGCGTCAGCCTAGTTCCAGTTGGCACAAGCATCAGATTTTCCCAAGTGACCAGCCTCGGAATTACCAGGTACTTGGCACTCCGAAACAAAATTTGGCAGCGACTACTCGGATCGCTGATTCCATCCAGCCCTCCGGCTCTATGGCTGGGGAAGGGATCCGTCAGATCCAGGCGCTCTTGAAGACAACTTTGTCGCAAAAGGTGGTGGTGTCCCAGTCCAGGGACCGCATCCACAGCATGTCGGTGTGGGCCGAGACCGTTTAGTCGGCCCATAGCCCACTCGGCTCTGGGAGGTGTCGGGAGTCGTCCTCTTCGAGAGATGAGTACAGAGATGAAAGGCGTGATTGAGTCGCTTCACCTTGGTGGCACAACGATTACGATTGCACTCTGATGCCCCCATCACGAGACATCTCATACGGGCGCCAGCCCTACGATGACAGGCAGCCACGCGGCCGCCATCGAAGGCCGAGTCCGTCACGCCACACAAGAGACCACCGTGGTTCAATGCGAAGTCCATTCTCGCTTAGAATTTGGTCGAAGGGGGTTGGCCTCTAAGGGAGGGCCTTGATGCTAATGTGCCGAGTGTTTTCGTACCCTCCCGCCCTAAGTGTTTCAGTCGGTACATTCGGGCTGTAGATATTCCCAACACCTTCAGGTTGGTGACGGGGATCTGCAAGTTCACTAGTGAGTCAAAGCCAGAGATCAGGTTGGAGGACTACCGGGTGGCTGTCCAAATTGGCAGCGGCAATGACAACCTATCCATGAAGCACTTTTCATTGATGCTTGAAGGGTCTTCTCGGGCTTGGCTCACTCAGCTTCCACTTAGCAGTATATTCTGTTGGGTTGACCTCGCCCGAGTCTTCATCAAGACCTTCAAGGGCACATACAAGCAGCCGGGTGGATTGGCCGAGCTACAACACTACGTCCAGAGGCAAAATGAGACTCTCCAAGAGTATATCCAGCGATGGACCACCCTGCACAATAAGGTGGAGAACGTCACCGAGCACCAGACGATATGTGCCTTCAAGGCCGGAGTCAGGTACCGAGAACTGAATCTGAAGTATGGCCATACTGATGGCCAGTTGGTACGCCAATGGTGAAGAGGAAGACCGACTGGGAAGTGGCAAGAACCGAGCGGGTGATGCAAATCAGTCGGTGTCACACCCTGATTTTCATGCCACAACACTTAAGCTAACAATCATGATAAAATGTGGTTTGACAAAAACTTTTGAGTGTTTTGGACCTTGCCTTGTTTGGATTTTGTCTGTTGTTTGCAAGTGCTCTAAAAATCAAATAAATCCTCCAACTCCTATACTTCATCTCCTTGATCGAAACTCTTGAACCAATGATCATGCCATGTGTATAGGACATAAAAATATTTTCTTACAAAAATAATTTGGCCAAACAGTATTTTCAAAAATTAGTTTTCCAAAAACCCCTGAATTGAGGTTTGCACTGCAAGTACTTAATTAAGGGCAGTAAAAATCTTTCCAAAAATATGTTTGACTCCTATTAGATATAGGATACCCTGAAACCACAAAAATATAATTTTAAAAGTTATTTTACTATTTTATTTAAAAGCTTTTTCTTAAGGCCAGAAATGGTCTTTAATAGGGAAAAATTATTTTATTGTTTCAAAAATATTTGACAAAAATCAGGGAAACTCAATGGACATATATTGTCCATATATAAGAGTTTCAACACATGGTCATGTTCAAAATATTGGTCAAATCCCTCAAAAACCATTTCTACCCATTTCAAGGATTTGAAATATTTCTACAGGAAATATTCCCCAGAAATTCCAAGAAAATTCTAGCATGTCACATATGACATGTTTGATGATCTTGCCAAGTATCATGTCATGGAGAATAGTATAACCCCATGAAATCTCCTCAAAACCATTTATGTCCATTTTGAAGTTTGAGCAACTTTACACTGCCAAACATGTCCAAATGTTCTCAAACCTTGTGAACATGCTCAAGTGGTCTAATTATTCATCTAGACAAAATGGTACAAGTTGGAGAGAATGTTATCTTGCTCAAAGTGCCTCAAAACCTTTTCTGTCCAGAACCAAATTTGAACAACTCTACATTGCCAAGTGTGTCCTTTTGATCTGAATTTTCGTGGACATGTTCAAATCCTGAAATGATGACACTACACCAAGTGGTGCATCAAGGAGAATAGATTCGCATGACTAGATCTTGGAAAACCCATTTCTGTTGATTTCTAGGGTTTACCAAAGTTACACTGGCAACTTTTCCCAAATGAGCTCAAATTTGGTGGCACACCCTATTTCTAAGTGTCATTCCATCCTGTTAAGTATCATGGCAATGGGAGTTCATTTTCTTTCCCAAACCAACAACAAACACCTTCTGCCATTTTTCCAAAAACACCATTTTGACTTCTTCCACTAATCCAAATGAGTTCTCCTCTTTACCACACCTCCTCCTAACCTCCCTCTACCTCTGGCATTTAGCACAAGTCAATCCTTATTGATCAAGGGGATGGAACCACCAATTTTCTATTCTGGACAGCCCCATTTCCACTCTTCTCCTTCCTCCCTCTTCACCCACTGGCCATCCAAAGCATCCAAGGGCGCGCCCACAAGCATAGAAAATGGCCTAGACAGCCATATGGGCGCTCTGGAGCGTGCTACAGTGCGCTCCCGCACTGTAGCCGCCCCCTGCCAAGCACCTCCGGCCACCTCGGGCCTCCCTAGTGCGCCCGACGAGACGCCTCGGCGTCCGGGACACGGCAGCTGGTCGGCCCCCTCCTCCCTCTCTCTCTCCTGCCCCTGCTCGCATGCGCACCGGCCGCCCGAGAGCTCCAGTGAGCGAGCTCACACGCGCGACGTCTCTGACCCCTCCCCGCTCCCCCTCTTCCTTCCCCTAGCACTGGACCAGCCTCACAAGCACCCCAGACATGGTGCCATATCCTCCCGAGCCCTGTGGCGACGCGCAGAAGCCCGCCGGCGCACGGGTCCACGGCACCTCACCGTTCGCCTATTTAAGGGCCTCCCCGAGTCTCTCCCTCACCACCACTCGCTCCTAACCCCTCCAAATCGACCCCCTGTGCCCTCCACTCTCCTCCAGGACCACCTGAGCCCGAGATCGAGCTCGAGCTCTGCCGCTTCGGCTCGCTAGAGTTCGCGAGGTATAGGCCTCCCCCGTTCCTCCTCTGCCTTGATCTGGAACCCCTGCAGCCCTCTGATCCTTTCCCCCTTCTTTCCCCTCTCTGTAGCTACCGGAAACGGCTGGATTCACCGCCTCCCGAAGCTCCTCCGCCGCAGCTCCTTGTCGCCGGCGAACCAGGCACCCCTGCCGGCCAAGTCCACCACCCACCGACGCGTGGCAGTCCCTTGAAGCCATCCCCGCACTCGCCGGAGCTCGCCATGGCCTGCATCATCGCTGGTGAGCACCGCGACCCCCCCCTGTCCATGGGTTAGTGATGACAAGCGGGCCCCGCCTGTCATCCTCTCCCTCGTTCCCGCGCCCCTCTCTCTCTCTGTCCTGCGGGCCCCGGCCGTCAGGTTTGAAACGGGCGGGTGCGCACGCTGTGCGCTGGCTCGGCTGGGCCGGCCCGCTGGCTGGGCCTGCTGCCCCGCAGCTGTTCTAGCCTGGCAGGCACAGTGCCTTTTTTCTTTTTCTTTTTCTTTTCCTTTTTCTTTGGCTTTTCCAAAAATTCCACAGAAATTAATTATTTATCCAAATGCAATAATTCCAACTCCTAAATTCTTGTAATAATCCCACCTATTTATGGTGCAACTTGAACATTTTTCCAGAAAAACTTTCTTCACAAATAATTAGCAAATCCTATTTTTCCATTTCTGTGATAAACTTCAGAAAATCACAGAGAGCCCATTTTTTATCCAAATTCCATGATTCAAAATCCTAGGTGTCTATAAGTTCAAAACTTAGTTTTTGAACATTTTTACTAATACTTTCTGTATCACCTCAAATAATGGTCTATTTCTTCATATATAGCCAACTTTGCAAATTCATAGGAAAATCATTTCAACTCCAAATCCAGTGAGACCAATTCCTAGATGCTTCTAAAATCATCCTTTGTTAAATGGGTGCCTTTGCTCATTTTTCAAAAATATGTTTCTATACACTTCTTGCAATTCCATAAACCCCTTGATTCCATCATATCGAAATGTTTAGAAATATCCATTGATCCACTTCCAATGAAATCACTTTGGTCATTCCTCATATGACCAGAGGTATCCAATAAAAGTCAACTTCATATTTTTAGAGCACATTTATTCTTGCCTTGTTGCGTTGCTTATTATGGTTGTTTTCGACGATAGTTGATGAAGTAGACGAAATGCTCGGAGATGGACCAGAGATATTTGAAGACCTTGAAGACTTTGAAGACCAAGGCAAGCAGCCCTTTGACCATGTCTATGAAACCCTTTTTATGCATGTCATATAGCACTTTTATTTCTTGCATAGAAGTCATGATAAAACGGTGGCCACTTGAGGTGGTGCCTCCATTGCCTTTCTCGTTGACACTTGCATGATGCATGACCCTGCCTTTCTATGAGGGTTATGCCGATGGAAGTAGATAGGATGCTAAGTAGTTGCTACGCAAAGTAGATCAGGGTTATGCATGGAAAGCAACAAGTGTGGTTTGACATACTTGCAAAAATCCCAGTGGGTGCCACTAATGCCCCTGGGAGATGATGATGAACTAGGTCACTACTTGGTGGAGAGGTAGTGTACCGAGGCTCGATAAAAGTGTTGTTTACAGAGACGGATTAGATTTAAGATTTGTCGACTGTCCCAACCTTACATGCGCAACCACTCTACCCTTGTATGGGAAAGGGCATTATTGATTACCTAGGCCGATACTAGCTTGGAGCCCGCATTACTAGTGACGGGGGAGAGTTGGTGCTCTTTCTCGGGACGGGGTCGTGCCAGGTAGGGTGGCCATGACTGTTTTCACAGGGCACCAGATACACCATTGTGTCCCCTCTCGGATGTTACGATCTCGAGTGAGTCTCGTATGATGTACATCGTGAGGATACGGAACAACGAGTGGACTCCTTGTTAGTGTCGTCTAGGGAAAGATAGTGATCGGGTGCTTACCCCGGGTACTTGAGGTATCGCGGGTCGTGGATGACACGGAAGTTCCCCGGATCTTGTGGGTAAAGTGTGCAACCTCTGCAGAGTGTAAAACTATTCGAATAGCCGTGTCCACGGTCAAGGACAGTTGGGTGGTGCAGCTTAGACTACGTCCATATGTTTCTGACAAACAACACGGTTTGGTAAATCTGTTGACGTGATTCGTGAGGAAGTCATGATGAGCTTGAGTATGAGTTGTTCACAACTCTATCCCGATGTTGATGTCTGTAACCTCCTGATACTTGTTGCAGACGCATTCATATCCTTGATGAATGTTGATCATACTTGCATGAGAAAAACTAGCTTTCCGCAAAAATGCCAAATTAGCAGTAGTGCCTTGCATAATTATTCTGTTATCACCCTTGGGTTGCTTGCGAGTACATTCAAAGTACTCATTGGCTTGCCATTGGTTATTTTATTGGCCAGGCATGAAAGAACATAATATGAAGAAGAGTACCTCGGTGACGAACATGCGAGCTAGGACGCTTCCCAGTCAGAATGCCTGTAGGGTTAAGGCAGATGGCATGGGTCCAAGTTATCAACGAAGATTTCCGCTGCGATGTTATACTCAAGACTTGACCATAATGGTCCTACTTGTGTAATACGGTATGTATGGATGTAAGACTCTTGTTATTCAGCTTCTGTGTGTTCAGTGAGCATTGATCTCTGGGATCACTGTACACGTGCATTCGGTGATCATGACTTATGAGTCGGGGTCCCCACAGTCGGATAACAACAAGGGCAAGAAACACAAGTGAAAGGCCGAGGCGGACGGAAATGCTAAAGTTGCGGCTCTGGCTAGCTAAAGAAAAGGCAAAGGCCCACCGAAGCAAAAGAAGGAATGGAAAGGCAAGAAGCAAGTCACTCCGAAGAGTGACATCCTTGATCAGCTTTGCCAGATCCATACAAAGAAAGACAAAGACGATAACTTGACATTGCACAAGCATACCACTCGGGAGTGTCGGCTCCTCAAGCAAGAGATGCGGCAAGATCCCTCGAGGGACAAGGAAAATAACGATGGAGGCACAGGTGCCCCCAGCTACCCAAACATCAAGAAAGTCTTGATAATCTTTGCTGACGTCAAAAGCAAGAGACGCCTCAAGGTTATAAACCAAGAGGTCAACATGGCAGTTCTGACTGTCACAAAATATCTCGACTGGGCTAAGACATCTCTCACCTTCGATCATTCGGATCACCTGGCCCACATACCGACCCCTAGGCGGCGGGCTTTGGTGGTCAAGTCTAGGAAAGGTTCCAACCTCCTGACTGACCTCATCGAGACCTTCACGAACCTGCATCGCCTTGGAATAAAGCTCAACCAGGCTAAGTGCGCTTTTGAGGTTCCTACTAGCAAGTTACTCGGTTTCCATGTTTCCGAACGTGGGATCAATGCCAACCATGAGAAGATTGGCGCTATCATCTGAATGAGACAACTGAAACATCTGCATGACATGCAGAGACTCACGGGCTATCTAGCAGCCTTGAGTAGGTTCATCTCACGACTCGATGAAAAAACCCTGTGTTGGTGCAATATTTGCCTACCTTGTGTCTTGGAGATTGTTGACAGAAACAAGTATGGACAGAGTCGAAGAGATGGAGAAGAATCAAAAGTTGATCGAAGAGCAAGATGCTTTTTCCTCAACTATTGATGATCTTACCACTCGATATGATTCCCTCACAGTCAACTACGAGAGTTTATCAGATGAACTCCTTAACAAGAATCAAGAACTCGTGTCACTGAAAGAGTCTCATAATGAGCTGGTGTTAGAGAAAGCTTCTCTCTTCCCTGAGCAATCTACTCGTCTTCCTGATGATTTTGTTCCTCCATGCTTAAAATGCCTAGAACATAGCAATGTTGATTCACATGTAGAAACTTCAAATGCTAGCATTGAAAATATTGCAGCAGGTACGAATGATATCTATAACCCCTCTTCCATGGAAGATGCCGCTATTGCTGATGAAAATTGCAGGCTAAAGGACTTAATTGGGACAGGAATGCTATGAAGCCTAAAAGGGCATCAAACCTTATGTGACGTGCTCAAGAAGTCAGTACTGCACAAAAATCCTCGAAAGGAAGGATTGGGTTTCAAAAGGAAACTCAATGTTCATGGAACTTACTGGACTCCCAAGCAATATCCTCGTACGAGTTGGGTTCTTGCTAAACGCAAAACACTCGAACCTGCAACTCTATCAGGATATGATTCTTCCATTCCTGCCATTTCTGATGAGTCTGATGACTTGAATTATAAATTGTTCAAACAATAGAATGGTAAGGTTTTCGCTCGATATATTGGGACTAACTGCAGGTCTGGCTCGCCCAAGAAGCAAATATGGGTGAAGAAGTGCATTATTGAAGATCTATCTGTCACTGCTAACTTGAACATGCAGACTAATTTTCCTCGAGACAATGATTATCATTTGTAGTGTAAGCATCAACCTATTCTTCGACAGAAGGAGTACATGCGTACCTCCTTGAATCATTACACTCATGTCTCCAGAAATAACTTCAGTGCATATTCATATGATCACTCTCAAAGTGCACAGGTATCTTTCAAGTCTTGCCGAAAGAATGATCCAGCTCAGATGAAGAAAATGAGATCCTCACTGCCCCCACACAAGTGTGCGTTGTGAAAAATAACTAACCCCCTTCTTGCAGGTGTTTTCTCAGGGATCTTCATGGACCATCTTTTGCCCTCAGATCCAATCATTGGTCCTAGTTCTTTGTGTTTTCCTTTTGAAATCATTGTTTTTTGTGGTTTTGAGTTTTCTCTCATTTGGTTGAATGTTTTGTGTCGTTTTGTGTTTTTCTTCTATTCAGCTTGGTCAGAAACATGCAACCTAGTCTGAAGAATATCTCAATCCGACGTCCTTGGTCGCAAATGAAATCAACTTTGAAATATCATTTGTTTTAGCACTTGTGCGTCCTCAAACCCTTTGGCATTATGTTCAATTGCCGAGATTTTTGCAGCAAACGGCTGACACGTGTACACAATCTCACGATCGTGATCGCGTCCGATGAATGTGGAACATCCTGTGCTTTTTGGCGATGGATTTTGGAGGGAGCGGTTTCGCCCTCGGGCTATAAAACCCATCCTCCAGGCGTCTTCCTCCTTGTTCTTTCTCTGTTCGACCTCTCCTCTCGCTCTGCACCCGAGCCCGAGCTCGAAGTAGCATCGACGTCGTGCCTCGTCGTGCAACTCAGATGAAGCCCCACCGTCGTTGGTCGCGCCAGTGCGGTACATCTTCTCTCCTACACTATCGTAGATGATCTTTGCTGCCAAGTTAGGGCACATAGATCCAGAGCTAGCCATATCCCTTCTTATGTTCTAGGGCTATTCGTCCTGACGCCATTTCTTTTGTTTTATTTCCTTGCGGTAGATCTTTAGGTTTCACTAAGTTGTGACTTGTACGGTTTGTAGTTACTCCTCGTACCAGTCAATTTGGATCTAGGTTTCATGTGCCATACATTGAAAGATTTGAGGATTTGTTATCAAGTCCTATGGCATATCGCAATTCTCTCGATGATATCTTCCAAAACATATGCCATGAATTCCTTTGTTGCTTCCAAAAAATATCTGTTTTCAGTCAAAGTTGCTTCTATGCATGTTTGTGACCCCTTCCTATTTTCCTCTGTATTTTTGTTTTTATCTCAGGAGTGGTAATGGAAAACAGTTTAGAAGAGCATTCTGGGTCTGAGGAAGAAATTCCACAGTGCTCGCGTGTGGCTGGAAGAGCAAAGTTGGCTCAAAGAAAAGCTGCAAAGCCGCCGAAGGTGACGAAGAAGAAATATGAATCAAAAACTAATGGAGAAGAAGATGATGTTCCATCATCTCACAGTCAGCCTGAGGATGAGCAAGTCACTGATTCCAAGACCCTGTTCTCTCATGGAAATCCCAAGAAGGGTGGTCGCGGTAGAGAGAGGAACACCGCGGCTAAAATGTCTGATCCAGAA
The DNA here is from genome assembly GCF_018294505.1 of Triticum aestivum. Taxonomy (NCBI): domain Eukaryota; kingdom Viridiplantae; phylum Streptophyta; class Magnoliopsida; order Poales; family Poaceae; genus Triticum; species Triticum aestivum. Next base: position 312,558,191 of record NC_057809.1, on the reverse strand, counting down.
ACTTACAAAACTGCACCTGGAGTTGAAACTGTCACCAAAAGAAATAACAGGTTGCAGAAGATCCACCATCATTGGGCAAAGAAGTGGTTCAACTATGAAAATGTCCGAACAAAATATCAGATCTTGTTCGCATTCACTCCACCATGGAATGACTGCATCACCGAGGGCTGCCTGGGTCAGGATGATGAAAAAGTAAGGTCAGCTCCTCCTCCAAATGCCCATGTTGATTCGTTGAAAACAATTGTTGATTTCCTCGAGGAGGTTTCAAAGAGGGAAAAGGCCAAGGCCAACCGTGAAGCCAGGGCCGCAAAAAAGAATCAAGTGGAAGAAAATAATGTCAAGCTGACACAGCAAGATGTGCAAGAGAAGAAGGAAAGGGCTTCTACCTGAAAAGAAAGTAAGAAGAGGAAGTATATTTCCCCTCAAGCTTCGAGGAAGAAGTCTGTTGCCAGAAAGTCAAAGAAGGCCGCATCTGCCTCATCTGAGTCCTCCGAGAAGAAATGGGTGATGAAATTCCCATGTATGATCAAAGAGCTCTGCTTGACAAGCCGTACCAAACACCCTCTCCAGCAAAAGTTTTGCCTGCATTGAGATCGTCACCAAGGCTTGTCATCGTGCCATCAGATAAATCTTTGGGTTCTGCTGCCCATACGGGGAAGAGAAAGTTCCTCCCGATGAAAAAGTTGTCGTTGCTGCCAAGAAGGCGAAGACAAATGTTCCTGCTTCCGTAGAGGAACTGAAGTATGACTTTGATCTCATTATGGATATCATTGAATGAGCTACCTATGATGCAAAACCAGCTGACCTGAGCAGCTTAGGTATGCCTGAAGATGTTACCAAGATTGTAGCAAAACACTTTGTTGAGCTAGGAGAGATTACCAAGGAACTAAACCAAGCTGTCGTGGACAAGAAGCAACTTGAGCAAATGAGGAAGGATGCCCGCACTGATTCTGAAAGGAAAGACGTGAACAAGGGGATTCTTGATATTACCAAAGCCCTCACCGTTATGAGGAACAACAAAATTGAGTGGCACTCAAAGATGAAGATGGATGTCCCTCAGCTTTGTGATTGGAGAAATGATGAGCTTGACTGTCAAGCAGATCTTACTCGATGAAGGGAAAAAGAAGAGAGGCCTCAGAAAGCTAAGGCAAGAGTCAACAGGCCGAAGGCAATCTCAGATCGCCGCATCCAACCTATAGCAACTGATGCTCCTGTTGATACTAGTGCTCCTCTAAAACAGATACCACCATCCCCTCATCATGACATGGAAACCATGCCAGCATGGGCCTGCGGTAGTCATCACTTCTACTAGAGCTGCTCAAGAACCTGATGTGGTGGATATGTTCCTGATCAATCCTGGCGAAGAGAATGCCATGCCCGAGCAACAAGCCCCAGAAGAAAAAGTTGGCGAAGAGATTGAGATGGAAAAGGCAGTTTCATCGCCTTTGAAGAAAATTCAAGCTAAGCCCTCCGGATCCACCAAGGAGGATGACAAGGTTGAGGGGGAGCAAGTTGCTCCCCAAGGAAATACCACCCCAGTATCCTCACCTGGTGCCCCTACCCATATGGAGGTTGATCCTGCTCCTGGTTCTTCAGCTTCATAGCGAGAACAAGAAGAGAAGAAATTGGAAGAGCCAAGGACTGATTTGTTTGCTAGTGCATACAGAGAGAAAAAGTACATACACAACCAAAGAGAATGATGTCTCAGGTGCTAAGTTAGAGGAACTTCACCGAAGTATATCTGCGTTGCAGAGAAGTCATATAGTCGAGAGGATTGATGCGAAGAAATCGACCGCTCAAACATTTACTGCTAAAGCAAAGCTTTTTGACTCGGTATAGTCATCCGAAGAAATTGACTGCAGCTATGGAAGTCGAAGACAAAGGGAAGAAGTAGTATTCATTTCATTGTTCTTCTGTCATTTATTTGAGTCATAGGACCTCCGTACTATTAAGAGGGGTATAGGTTCTCGAAGCTTAGATCCTATGCTTAGCCAAAACCTATGAAAGTTGTGAGAGAAATCTCTTTGTGTTCCGAGAAAATACTTGTCAGCAAGAGACTGTGATCTTCTTTGTTGCGAGAGATTTCTCTTGGACTGAGGAGTTAGCATTACATGCCTCGCATGTAATGTTACCATTGGAATAGTGTTGTTCGGCCATTAGCTAATCTGGATGTCTAATTTGGTCATTTCCCATTAGGCGAGGCTGCGGCTATAAATAGCCACCCCGCTCCAACATTGTCCCTTGGCTGCTCCGCTTGAGATTTCTGAGAAGATTGATTTGAGAAACCCCTCTCTGAGTGATTTGAGTTTAAGATCCACCAAGAGAAAAATCAAGAGCTGCAAACTTAGAGAGAGGTTTAGCATCCCAGTAGTTCTGAGTGAGAGTTCTTGTACCTATTACTCTTGAGAGCTGCGCACTCTCTACACAGATAGGTTTCGGCTCGGGTGTTGAAGAGTTGTTGGCTTCACTGAGCTAGATCTTCAGCAACCAAAAAGAGTAATTGTGGTTCACGAAGGTCGACCGAAGGTTTGGAGATCACCGACAAGGATCTACCACGAGTGAAATCAACCAGAGTCTGATCAGCTCTGCATTGAAGGAGAATAGGGTAAAGAGAGTTTATCTTCCATGTTAAGTCACAGCTCCTCCAACCAGACGTAGCCCTTCGGCAGAAGGGTGAACTGGTCTACCAAATCTCTCTATCGCCATCGAGCACCACTGGTTCATCTCCTCTACTGCATTTCCCTCATCAGTTTATGTTTGTGCTCTATGCCGATAGTTTATCCGACCATTATCTCGTCTGTCGTAACTCTCTTCTGTGTTTACTATCATTTATGTGAGTTATTCTTTGTATCTCATACTATCGCATGTTCATCTCTGTGTAGTCATCTTCATTTCATTTCGATTAACCATCTGGCATATCTCTCGTCACCTGTATCATGTTTTGTCTCATACTACTGCATCTGTTTGCATGTTGCATTACTCTCGTCATAGTTAAACTTGTGATTTCCCAAGCTCGCACTGTCATTACTTCATTCATCGAAGAATATGCTTCTGACGAAGAAGATTGACTCAGTTCATTTCATTCTGTTCATTATTCTACTATTGTGATTGGGATTTCAATATTTTTGAAAGAAATTTTGATCTCCCATTCACACCCCCCCCCCTCTAGTCGATATATTCTCGGTCCTAAGACCCTGCCGCTTTACTGACCAATGAAGAAATCTGACAAGTTCGAGTGGACTCCTGAAGCGCAGGCCACATTCTAGGAACTCAAAGCCTTGCTCTCCACCCAACCGATGCTATCTACTCCGGGCAGCAAACAGCCTTTGCTGTTATACGTCGCGGCCACGAGCCAAGTTGTTGGCACTATGCTCATTACGGAGCGTGAAGAATAAGGCAAAGCCTTCAAACTCCAACAACCGGTCTACTACATCTCGAAAGTCTTGACTCCCTCCAAGCAAAGGTATCCACATTACCAGAAGCTGGTGTATGGGATCTATTTGACTGCAAAGAAGGTGGCTCATTACTTTCAAGAGCACCCGGTTACGGTGATAAGCGACACCCCTCGATCCGAGATCATGAACAACAGAGATGTCATGGGCTGAGTGGCAAAGCGGACCATCGAGCTCCTCCCCTTGGACATTAAGTTTGAAGCCAAGAAAGCCATCAAGTTGCAAGCCCTAGTGGATTTTTTGGGTGAGTGGATGAGTAGGAGTAGCCTGCCCCAAGTCTGATGGAGCACTAGACGATGTTCTTTCACGGCTCCAAGATGCTCCATGACTCAGGAGCTGGAGTGGTCCTGGTGTCCCCTAAATCTGATCGACTCAGCTATGTGCTTCAGATCCACTTTGTTTCTTCCAACAATGAGGCAGAGTATGAGGCTCTTCTATATGGGTTGTGCATCGCGATCTATCTCGGGATCCGCCGACTGATGGTCTATGGTGACTCGGATCTGGTGGTCAACCAAGTCATGAAAGAGTGGGAATCCAGAGTCCAGCGATGACAGGCTACTACAACACCGCCAAGAAACTAGAAAAGAACTTTGAAGGACTAGAGCTCCATCGCACTCCAAGACTCAAGAACCGGGCAGCTGATGACCTAGCCAAAATTGGTTCCACTCGAAAGGCAGCCCCAAAGAACGTGTTCCTGGAGCACTTGCACTCGCCCACGGCCAAAGATGACCCCTTCATGGAGGAGCCCATGCAGCTAGTCGGACCATCAAATTCGACTGGGATTGGCATTCCTACAGTGATTGACCTAGTCCGGGAGATTCTTGTGATCACTCCGGAGTGGACCAAACCATACATCGCATACTTGCTCAAGCAATAACTCCCATAGGATGAGGTTGAGGCTCGTCAGATCGTCCGCCGATCGAAAGCCTTCATCGTCATGGGTGATCAAGTTTACAAGAAGAGCACCTCCGGAGTCACTCAGTGCTGCATTTCACCAGAGGAAGGACAGCAGATCTTGCAAGAGACTCAATCAGGAACTTGTCGGCACACGCGTTCTCTCAGACGTTGGTTGCCAAGGCGTTCCGGGCAGCCATTGGCCCCGTGCCAATCAGGCCGCCCGAGACATAGTAGACCAATGTGTCGGGTGCCAATTCTACGTGAACCAATCGCACAAACTAGCGTCTGCGCTAAAGATGATCCCTCTCACCTGGCCATTTTCCATCTAGGGACTCAACATGATCGGCCCCCTTCGCAGTGGGGTGAGTGGATTCACTCGTCTGTTGGTGGAGGTCGACAAGTTTTCCAAGTGGATTGAAGCAAAACCTATAAAGCAGTTGGACTCGCCAACTGCCATCAAGTTCATCAAGGAGATAATCTTCACATTCGGGGCTCCCCATAGCAGCATCACCGATAATGGGTCTAACTTCGACTCGAATGAGTCGTGAGTTTTGATATTCTCAAGGCACTCGGGTCGATTATGCCTTTGTGGCTCACCCACAAATGAATGGCCAGGAGGAAGGGTCGAATGGGTTGATACTCCTGGGGTTGTAGCCTCGCCTTATGCGCGACCTGACTCACGCTGCAGGATGTTGGGTCACCGAGTTGTCATCGGTCCTCTAGGGCTTGCGGACGACCCCGAACGATCCACAAATCGCACTCCATTCTTCATGGTGTACGGGTCGAAAGCAGTCTTGCCGAGACATTTGTAACACCCCGGATATAACTTTCCCAATTTGTACTCCAACTCTTGCCGTTTCCGGCGTTAAGTTAATTTATTTTATCGGGTTCGGGTTTTTGTCTCCGTGTGTTGTTATTGTTGTCATGCATCTCATATCATGTCATCATGTGCATTGCATTTGCATACGTGTTCGTCTCATGCATTCGAGCATTTTCCCCGTTGTCAGTTTTGCATTCCGGTGCTTCGTTCTCCTCCGGTGGTCAATTCTATCTTTCTTTCGTGTGTGGGGATTAAACATTTCCGGATTGGACCGAGACTTGCCATGCGGCCTTGGTTTACTACCGGTAGACCGCCTGTCAAGTTTCGTATCATTTGGACTTCGTTTGATACTCCAACGGTTAACCGAGGGACCGAAAAGGCCTTGTGTGTGTTGCAGCCCAACACCCCTCCAATTTGTCCCAAAACCCACCTAAGTCTTCTCCATCATCTAGATCGTTTGATCACGATCGCGTGGCCGAAAACCGCACCTCATTTGGACTCTCCTAGCTCCCTCTATGCCTATATATAGGTCCTCCCCGAAAATTCCGGATCAAACCCTAACCCTCTCCCTCTCCTCACGCGGCCGGACGAAATCTCGCCGGCCGGACATGTCCGACGCCCCCACCGCGCCACGTGTCGCCCACTGACAGGGCGAGCCGCCGCGCCCACTTCGCCGCACGACCGGCCCGCCGAAGCCCGCCGCGGGCCCTCCCGGCCCGCACTCACTGATCCGCAACGCCGCCCGCCTCGCCGCGCGCGCTCGCCTCCCCGCCGCCGCAGGTCGCCGGCCGTCGCGCCTCCCCGCCACCTCCGCCCGGCCGCTGACGCCGCCTTCCGCCGCCGCCTCGCCGTCCTCTCCCGGATCCGGCCAGATCCCCTCCACTCCGGCCACTGCGGCGCCACTCCGGCCAGATCCCGGCGATCCTCGGTTTGCGTGCCGAAACCCTAGGTCTAATTCTTCTAAGTCCCGTAATTCTCAGATCCAAGTGCTCATGTTCACAACCCCGTAACTTTGCATCTGTGGCTCCGATTCATGCATATAGCGTATCAAAATGTTCATCTCAGAGAGTACATCATTTCATTATATTTCATCATTTTCATTTGAGCTCATCTTGATGCCCGAAATGCTGTTAGAAGAGGGCTACTTGAGATAATTGTCAGATCTGCTGCTCCATTTAGGTTTTTGTCATTTTTGCCATGATTAATGTGTGCATGATATGCCCTGATGCTCTACATGTGCTTTGTTAAGGGTTTTGTCATATCTCCAGAGGTGCAACCCATGTATTTTTAGGATGTGTGTGGTGACTAGTGCAAGCTTGCAAAGTGGTGCACTTGGTAAATCTGTTTTCAGAGACTTAGTATTTTCACTAAGTCCTGGATCTGTTTATCTCATGATGCCATATGTTCATGTTGTTTCCTAGTGATCCGTGCCTCTTTTGAGGATGATCAGTAAGGATGTTTTGTTAATATTGTAGTTCTCTATCCATCCATGTCTTTGTTTGCAATTATGGAGCACTCTAGCTTGAGTCAATCGAGCTCTACTTTTGCTACTTTGTGGATCTGGGCAGATTGTCAACTTGTTTGCAATTTTGCCGGTGATGTTGTAGTTGATTCGTGCATGCTATGCTATTGTTCTTGCCATGTATAGCTTGAATTTTGTGCTTTCTTGATGGATGTATGCTTGTCTTGCCATGACTTGCACCGTAGTGAATGCATCGAGCTCATAAACATGCCTACTTGAGTTATATTTCAGCATGTGCCAGTTTTCACTAAGTCTGAAAATTGATTATGTTTTTGCTATGTTTGCATGCTTGCAATTGTATTTTCTGGTCCTTTTTGGCTCAAGGTCACTAAGGGACTTTTGTTAAGCTCTTTGAATAGCTCCATGCCATGCTTTACTTTGCCATGTTCAGTTCCTGTAGCATGTAGTTTTGTTGCTCCGAAGTGGGCTACCTGATCTGAAATTCCAGACAAGTGTTAATTTCACTAAGTCTGAGATCTGTTTGTCATATGCATTTTTGCCATGCTTGTTTGAACCTGTTAGTGGATGAATTGGCCATAGCTCAGTGCTAGATTTTTTTAAGCATCTTGAATGAATCCCTGCATGTATTTTGTTGTCATGTTTGGGTGTTGTAGCATGTTCATTTCATTGCATTTAGTTGGCTACTTGCTGTAAATCACACACCGGTGTCATTTTTGAATCTCTTGCCATTTCCAAACCGTAACTCTGATTCCGGCGTTCTTTATATTGTTTTCAAGCGGTTTCATCTCATCTTTCCAGTGGCACACTTGGATTTCCAAGTTGAGGCCAGGTTCATGCATTTCCTGTCATATCTTGCATTTTGCATCCCGCATCGCATCCCGCATAGCATATCTTCATTGCATCATATTGCTTGATCCTTGCACGTGGTTGATTGTATCCTTGTTGCTTGTTTGTCTTGTTTGGGTAGAGCCGGGAGACGAGTTCACTAACGAGGAGCCCGTTGAGTTTGCTTTCGAGGATCCAGTCAACTCTGACAACTGTGCAGGCAAGATGATCATACCCTCGAAATCACTACTATCTTTGCTATGCTAGTTTGCTCGCTCTTTTGCTATGCCATTGCTACGATGCCTACCACTTTATTTCAAGCCTCCCAAATTTCCATGTTAAACCTCTAACCCGCCATGTCCTAGCAAACCGTTGATTGGCTATGTTACCGCTTTGCTCAGCCCCTCTTATAGCGTTGCTAGTTGCAGGTGAAGATTGGAGGCCGTTCCTTGTTGTAACATTTATTTACTTGTTGGGATATCATTATATGGCTATGTTATCTTAATGCATCTATATACTTGGTAAAGGGTCGAAGGCTCGGCCTCTCGCCTAGTGTTTTGTTCCACTCTTGCCGCCCTAGTTTCTGTCATATCGGTGTTATGTTCCCGGATTTTGCGTTCCATACGCGGTTGGGTTATAATGGGAACCCCTTGATATTTCGCCTTGATTAAAGCTTTTCCAGCAATGCCCAACCTTGGTCTTACCATTTTCCACCTAGCCTCTTTTTCCCTTGGGTTTCCGGAGCCCGAGGGTCATCTTATTTTAAACCCCCCCCCCCCCCCGGGCTAGTGCTCCTCTGAGTGTTGGTCCAAACTAGAGTCCTGTGCAGCGCCCCCTCGGGGAAACTCGAGGTTTGGTTTTAGTTGTATGTAGAGCTCATCTGAGTGTGCCCTGAGAACGAGATATGTGCAGCTCCTATCGGGATTTGTCGGCACATTCGGGCGGTGTTGCTGGTCTTGTTTTAACCTGTCGAAGTGTCTTGAATTACCGAGATACTGAGTCTGATCGGAACGTCTTGGGAGGAGGTCTATTCCTTCGTTGACCATGAGAGCTTGTCATGGGCTAAGTTGGGACTCCCCTGCAGGGATTGAACTTTCGAAAGCCGTGCCTGCGGTTATGGGCAGATGGGAATTTGTTAATGTCCGGTTGTAGATAACTTGAACCTTAATTTAATTAAAATGAATCAACTGAGTGTTTTACCGTGATGGCCTCTTCTCGGCGGAGTCCGGGAAGCGGACACGATGTTGGAGTAATGTTTGCGCAGGTTGCTCTCTAGTTTCTCGCTCGCGCTTTGCCTCCTCTTCTCGCTCTCTTTTGCAAATAAGTTAGCCACCATACTTGCTAGTCGCTTGCTGCAGCTCCTTATATTTACCTTGCCTTACCTATAAGCTTAAATAGTCTTGATCGCGAGGGTGCGAGATTGCTGAGTCCCTGTGGCTCACAGATTACTATTACACCAGATGCAGGGCCTGATGATTCCGCTCCAGGAGACGCGCTTGAGCTCAAGTGGGAGTTCGACGAAGACTCTCAGTGTTACTATGTTTCTTTTCCCGATGATCAGTAGTGGTGCCCAGTTGGGGGTGAACGGGTCCGTTGCCGCATGTTGGGTTATCTTTTATTTTGGCGCCATAGTCGGGCCATGAGTGTTTGGATGATGTAATGTTATTTATGTACTTGATTGACATGGCGAGTGTAAGCCAACTATGTTATCTCCCCTTTATGATTTATATTACATGGGATGTTGTGAAGATTGCCTAACTTGCGACATATGCCTTCAATGCGATTATGCCTCTAAGTCGTGCCTCGACACGTGGGAGATATAGTCGCATTGAGGGTGTTACACATTTGCTTCACATTTCCGTCCAAGTGGATCTATTCTCGAAAGCCGAAGCTGAAGAGGCGCGACGGGATGGCCTCGACCTCCTAGAGGAAGAGCATGAGTTAGGACTCATCAGGTCAACTGTGTACCAACAGGATCTGCGTCGCTATCATGATAGACATGTTTGAGGGTGTGCCTTCCAGGAAGGTGAGTTGGTCCACCGAATGGATCAGCAGAAGCCTCACAAGCTGGCGCCCCTGTGGCAGGGGCCTTTTGCCATATCGAAGGTCCTAAATAATGGAGCTTACCGACTATACAATTTTAGCAAGGACATAGAAGAGCCTAGGGCTTGGAACGTGGACCTGGTCCGCAAGTTTTACACTTAGAATAAAAATCCCCATTGTAATAGTTTTTCAAACAAACTTAGATGGATAAAAGTCTGAAGAATATCTCAATCCGACGTCCTTGGTCGTGAATGAAAACAACTTTGAAATATTATTTGTTTTAGCACTCGCGCGTCCTCAAACCCTTTGGCATTTTGTTCAATTACCGAGATTTTCATAGGAAACGGCTGACACGTGCACACAATCTCACGATCGTGATTGCGTCCATTGAATGTGGAACGTCCCATGCTTTTCGACCTTGGATTTTGGAGGGAGCGGTTTCGTCCTCATGCTATAAAACTCATCCTCCAGGCAGCTTCCTCCTTGTTCTTTCTCTGTTTGACCTCTCCTCTCACTCTCCACTCGAGCCCGGGCTCGAAGCAACGTCGATGTCGTGCCTCATCATGCAACTCTGGTTAAGCCCCATCATCGTTGGTCGTGCCAGTGCGGTACATCTTCTAGCCTGCACTGTCATAGATGATCATTGCTGCCAAGTTAGGGCGCATAGATCCAGAGCTAGCCATATCCCTTCTTCTGTTCTAGGGCTATTCGTCCCGACACCATTTCTTCTGTTTTATTTCCTTACGGTACATCTTTAGGTTTCACTAAGTTGTGACTTGTATGGTTTGTAGTTGCTCCTCATACCAGTCAGTTTGGATCTAGGGTTCATGTGCTATATGTCAAAAGATTTGAGGATTTGGTATCATGTCGTATGGCATATCACAATTCTCTCGATGATATCTTCCAAAACATATGCCATGAATTCCTTTGTTGCTTCCAAAAAAATATATGTTTTCAGTCAAAGTTGCTTCTATGCATGTTTGTGACCCATTCCTATTTTCCTTCGTATTTTTGCTTTTCTCTTAGGAGTGGTAATGGAAAACAGTTCAGAAAAGCATTCCGGGTCCGAGGAAGAAATTCCATAGTGACCGCGTGTGGCTGAAAGAGCAAAGTTGGCTGAAAGAAAAGCTACAAAGCCGCCGAAGAAGACATATGAATCAGAAACTGATGGAGAAGAAGATGATGTTCCATCATCTCACAGTCAGCGTGAGGATAAGCAAGTCACTAATTCCAAGACCCTGTTCTCTGATGGAAATCCCAAGAAGGGTGGTCGCGATAGAGAGAGGAACACCACGGCTAAAATGTCTGATCCAGAAACTTACAAAACTCCACCTGGAGTTGAAACTGCCACCGAAAGAAATAACAGGTTGCAGAAGATTCGCCATCATTGGGCGAAGAAGTGGTTCAACTATGAAAATGTCCGAAGGAAATATCATATCTTGTTCGCATTCACTCCACCATGGAATGACTGCATCGCCGAGGGATGCCTAGGTCAGGATGATGAAAATGTAAGGCCAGCTCCTCCTCCAAATGCCCATGTTGATTCATTGAAAACAGTTGTTGATTTCCTCGAGGAAGTTGCAAAGAGGGAAAAGGCCAAGGCCAAGCGTGAAGCCAGGGTCGCAAAAAAGAATCAAGTGGAAGAAAAGAATGTCAAGCTGACACAGCAAGATGTGCAAGAGAAGAAGGAAAGGGCTTCTGCCCGAAAAGAAAGGAAGAAGAGGAAGTATGTTTCCCCTCGTGCTTCAAGGAAGAAGTCTATTGCCAGAAAGTCAAAGAAGGAAGCATCTGCCTCATCTGAGTCCTCCAATGAAGAAATGGGCGGTGAAATTCCCATGTATGATCAAAGAGCTCTGCTTGACAAGCTGTACCAAACACCCTCTCCAGCAAAAGTTTCGCCTGCATTGAGATCGTCACCAAAGCTTGTCATTGTGCCATAATAAACCTTCGGGTTCTGCTGCCCCTACGGCGAAGAGAAAGTTGTTCCTGATGAAAAAGTTCTTGTTGCTGCCAAGAAGGCGAAGACAAATGTTCCTGCTTCCATAGAGGAACTGAAGTATGACTTTGATCTCATTATGGATATCATTGAAGGAGCTACCTATGATGCAAAACAAGCTGACCTGGGCAGCTTAGGTCTGCCTGAAGATGTTACCAAGATTGTAGCAAAACACTTTGTTGAGCTAGGAGAGATGTAACGCCCCGGACACACCCGCCGATGGTCGTTACTCCTAGCGGGATCTAGACTGGCCCCACAGATCAATACTAGTCTTTTCTGTGCACTTTGTCCTCACTCATGCGCACCCGGGAGCAACTTCCCGGTCGGTCACCCATCCTGACACTACTCCAAGTAGAGCACGCTTAACTTTGGAGTTCTGTCCGAATGGGCTCCCAGAAAAGAAGGAATTCCTTATCGATATGAGTAGTCTATCATTTCTAATAAGCCAGGCCATCACATACACCCCCACTCAGAGGAACCGACGTCCTCGTTGGTCCACATGAACATTCCCTCTTGGCACATACGTCTGTGCTTCCAGTCCAGTACATGTGCCATGCCGTGTGCCACGATAGATCACAAACTTCATGAACAACATGACCACGCACCTGTCTGCAACCATCTGTGTAACCGCGAGGGTCGGCTCTAATACCAACTTGTAATGCCCCGGACACACCCGCTGATGGTTGTTACTCCTGGCGGGATCTAGACTGGCCCCACAGATCAATACTAGTCTTTTCTATGCACTTTGTCCTCACTCATGCGCACCCGGGAGCAACTTCCCGGTCGGTCACCCATCCTGACACTACTCCAAGCTGAGCACGCTTAACTTTTGAGTTGTGTCCGAATGGGCTCCCGGAAAAGAAGGAATTCCTTATTGATATGAGTAGTCTATCATCCCTAATAAGCTAGGCTATCACAAGAGATTACCAAGGAACTAAACCAAGTTGTCGTGGACAAGAAGCTACTTGAGCAAATGAGGAAGGATGCCCGCACTAATTCTGAAAGGAAAGATGTGAACAAGGGGATTCTTCAGATTACCAAAGCCCTCACCGTTATGAGGAACAACAAGATTGAGTGGCACTCAAAGATGAAGATGGATGTCTCTCAGCTTTGTGGTCGGAGAAATGATGAGCTTAACCGTCAATAAGATCTTGCTTGATGAAGAGAAAAAGAAGCGTCAAAAAGCTAAGGCAAGAGTCAACAGACCAAAGGCAATCTCAGATCGCTGCATCCGACCTGTAGCAACTGATGATCCTGTTGATTCTAGTGCTCCTCTGCAACAAATACCACCATCCCCTCATCATGACGTGGAAACCATGCAACGGCATGGTCCTGCGGTAATCATCACTTCTACCAGAGCTGCTCAAGAACCTGATGTGGTGGATATGTTCATGATCAATCCTAGAAAAGAGAATGCCATGCCCGAGCAGCAAGCCCCAGAAGAAAAAGTTGGCGAAGAGATTGAGAAGGAAAAGTCAGTTTCATCGCCTTTGAAGAAAATTCAAGCTGAGCCCTCTGGATCCACCAAGGAGGATGACAAGGTTGAGAGGGAGCAAGTTGCTCCCCAAGGAAATACCACCCCGGTATCCTCATCTGGTGCCCCTACCCAGATGGAGGTTGATCCTGCTCCTGGTTCTTCAGCTTCACAGCGAGAACAGGAAGAGAAGAAATTGGAAGAGCCCATGGCTCGCGAATAAATTGTTGTCCCACCAGTTTTGCCTCACCAAGATGTACCACCAGTTCTGCCTCAGCAGACCAAAGGAGAAGCTATAGTGACCCAAGTGATCGAAGAAGTTGTCGTGCCCCCTACTATTGAGAGTTCACCGAAAGAAAAGGCCATAGTGCCTAATAGCCAGAAAACCGTTGAAGGAGTCCCAGCAAAGGAAAATGAAGGACAGACAAGTGCCTCAATACCATCAACTCCAGAGAAAGATAAAAGCCCTCTTGCTCCTCCAAAGCCAATCAATGAAAATGTGCCAGCTTCTCATGATGCTCGGCCGATGGAAATTAGTAATGAAGAAAATCGAAAAAATCCCCACGAATCATTTCCACTGTTTTCAGCTCAGTACGGCCCCAATGGCCATGCATTTAATTAATAGATTCATCTCTCAAAGCTTGCATTCTTTGGGGACATCCCTTATGAAGGAGAAAGAACTTCACTATCATCGAGGTTTTGGATTGAGGAACAAGCCGTTTATTATGCTCGGATTCTGTTTGCCAAGGATAGAATTTTCAATCCCAAAATATTAAACTTTGCTGAGCTCGAAGGAATGCCCTTCTTCCATCATGCAATTGAGCATATTGAACATGCTCTCCTGAAGGGATTCATGCGCTTCAATCATGGCTGGAACAAAGAGGTTATCCTTCAGTTCTATGCCATGCTATATATCTCAGGAGATCTTGACAACACCTCATCCTAGACTCTTGAATGGATGACAGGCAGAGAAAGGATTAAATGTTCGGCAGGTCGGTTTTTGGCATTGATAAATATTCCTCCATGTGAGTTTGAGAAGGATAGAGAGCACAAGCCGCATTTCTTGGAAGTGTCTGGAGCCCAACTCCACATGCTGATGGATCCCACCATGGTTGGTGACGAATGCATTGATGTTGATCCAAAGAAGTTGGCCTATGACAACAAGGTGTTATTTCACATTCTGTGCAATACTCTCATACCAACAAAAAGACCAAATTCCATCAAAGGCATCGTGGGAAATGCACTTCTGGCCATGTCTCAAGGAATCAAGTTTGATATTCTTGACCTTTTCATTCGAAACCTCGCATGTGCAGCTGACAGACCTCAGTCTTTGAAGCCCTATGCTCCATGGATCATGTTCGCAATCGAGCAGCTCATCAATGAGAAATTCTTATGGGCTTACATTCCAAAGGTATTTTTGCCACCAGTTTGTGACACTCTATGCATTGTGAAGGATATTGGAAAAGGGAAGGAACCTATTGATACTGCTGCCAATGTGTCTGCATCTAAAAGTGCACCGAAGGTTAAGAAGGCCAGGGTTGTAATCCCTCATGATGAAAATCCATCTCCTTATGAGATATGCATTCGCACTCAGCAGACACTGGAAAGCCACATTAAGCTGGATAGAAAGGAAAAGTTGGAGTTAATGACTGAGCTGAATTTGCTTCACAATCACACTCGCCAAATTCTTCTACATGAGAAGGAGGCAAAGAAGCGATCATGGACTCTGTTAAGGAAGCATTACTTTCGAAGGATTTAGCCAAAAAGGGCATCATGAAGAACTATAACCATCTGGACATACTCATTGTTCCTCGTATCCGAATACAAACTCCAGTGCTCCCATAGGATTCTACTTCAATGGACCTATTGTTTGTCGGTCGTGATGATGAAATTGCAGATACAGCCGGCACTCTTATCTTCAAGCAAGATGTTCATCGCTCCAAGTCATCCAGAGCCCAGGCTGACACTCCTGCTTCTGCCTCGACCATTCATCACTCTTTAGATTCTGATTCGTCAAGTGGTTTTAACTATGTTTCTGAGGATTCTCCCACGAAGTAGCTCCTCGTATGTTTTCTCATTCCTTTTTGACACTTGTTGACAAAAAGGGGAGAATTACATCGAGTGATAGTTTATCGGGGCTCTTGCAGGCTGTTTTTATTTGCTTTTGGTTTTCCCTCGAACAATTTGCTTCATGAACTTCTCGCACCGCTTGTGGTGTTGAAACACTCGGTCGTCGTGCAACATTAATAACCCCCCTCCTACAATGCTATTTGATTCATATTATCTGTGTGCATGTACCATTGAATGTGTTTTCTCCTTGAATGATTACCCTCGATAATTATCATCTTATAGGGAAAAATACTTGCTCCTCAAAGAAGAACAGGAAATCACCAAGGAGGAGAAGTACTTCGAGTACTAAATGATCTATAACTGTTGTGGTTGGATATGTGCTGATTGTTATCCTTCATTACCTAACCTTGTAGGAAGAGAATGTCAGTCTGAGCTTTTATGCCTTACATTGTGAAGGACATATGATTCACTGGCAAAGTTTTTTTCCTCGCAATTACTTGTTATCTTTTGTATCGCGGGGAAACCACAACTAAAGCATATCCACTCCGAGCAACATCTTATTACTGTTTCTTGCTCTGATTGTATTGAATATCTAGCATTCAAGAAAAATACATCTCGTGTGGATTCAAATTATGTTCTGACAAAACTTTCATGTTATATCCTTTGACACAAATCTTTCTAAGCATATTTTGAATTTAATTCTCTTCAAATATTTTGTGACAGGAATCACCTCAAACACCGTCAAGTGCATTGAAAGAAGTCAAGTACGGATTCACAAATCAATGTCACTTATACGAAGAATAATCTCATCTCCCTCCGGCCCTTCATGCTCTGAAGCATGCCTTCAAAGGGAGAGTAATTTATCTTCGTATTTGTCTCTCGTCTTTTATTATTTGTCACATTACATTCCATTCATTAACTATCCTTCGATGTGATTTATTTTGTCAACAATCATCCAAAAAGGGGGAGATTGTTGGTGCAATATCTACTCTACCTACCTTGTGTTTTGGAGATTGTTGACCGAAACAAATATGGACTGATTTGTTTGCTAGTGCATACAGAGATAAAAATTCCATACACAACCGAAGAGAATATTGTCTTGGGTGCTAAGTTCAAGGAAATTCACCAAAGTATATCTGCGTTGTAGAGAAGAATGAGCTATATTTGTCGAAGTAATATAGTCGAGAGGATTGATGTGAAGAAATCGAACCCTTGAAAATTTGCTGCTAAAGCAAAGCTTTTTGACTCGGTATAGTCATCCGAACAAATTGACTGCAGCGATGGAAGTCGAAGACAAAGTGAAGAAGTAGTATTCATTTCGTTGTTCTTCTTTCATTTATTTGAGTTATAGGACCTCCGTACTATTAAGAGGGGTATGATGTCTACTACACAACCTTCTTGTAGACATTGTTGGGCCTCCAAGTGCAGAGGTTTGTAGGACACTAGCAATTTTCCCTCAAGTAGATGACCTAAGGTTTATCAATCCATGGGAGGCGTAGGATGAAGATGGTCTCTCTCAAAGAACACTGCAACCAAATAGCAAAGAGTCTCTTGTGTCCCCAACACACCCAATACAATGGTAAATTGTATAGGTGCACTAGTTCGGTGAAGAGATGGTGATACAAGTGCAATATGGATGGTAGATATAGGTTTTTGTAATCTGAAAATATAAAAACAGCAAGGTAACTAATGATAAAAGTGAGCACAAACGGTATTGCAATGCTTCAAAACAAGGCCTAGGGCTCATACTTTCACTAGTGCAAGTTCTCTCAACAAGGATAACATAATTAGATCATATAACACTCCCTCAACATGCAACAAAGAGTCACTCCAAAGTCACTAATAGCGGAGAACAAACGAAGAGATTATTGTAGGGTATGAAACCACCTCAAAGTTATCCTTTCCGATCTATCCATTGGGCTATTCCTATAAGTGTCACAAACAGCCTAGAGTTCGTAGTAAAATAAAACCTTAAGACACATATCAACCAAAACCCTAATGTCACCTAGATACTCCAATGTCACCACAAGTATCCGCGCGTATGATTATACGGTATGCATCACACAATCTCAGATTCATCTATTCAAACCAACACAAAGAAATTCAAAGAGTGCCCCAAAGTTTCTACCGGAGAGTCAAGACGAAAACGTGTGCCAACCCCTATGCATAGATTCCCAAGGTCACGGAACCCGCAAGTTGATCACCAAAACATACATTAAGTGAATCAATAGAATACCCCATTATCACCACGGGTATCCCACGCAAGACATACATCAAATGTTCTCAAATCCTTAAAGACTCAATCTGATAAGATAACTTCAAAGGGAAAATTCAATCCATTACAAGAAGATAGAGGGGGAGAAACACCATAAGATCCAACTATAATAGCAAAGCTCGCGGTACATTAAGATCGTGCCAAATCAAGAACATGAGAGAGAGAGAGAGATAAAACACATAGCTACTGGTACATACCCTTAGCCCTGAGGGTGAACTGCTCCCTCCTCGTCATGGAGAGCACCAGGATGATGAAGATGGCCACCAGTGATTATTCCCCCCTCCGGTAGGGTGCCGAAACAGGGTCCCGATTGGTTTTTGGTGGCTACAGAGGCTTGCGGCGGCGGAACTCCCGATCTAGGTTTCTTTTGGGGGGTTTCTGTATTTATAGGAATTTTTGGCATCGGTCTCATGTCAGGGGGGTCTCCGAGTCATCCACGAGGTAGGGGGCATGCCCAGGGGGTAGGGCCCGCCCTCCACCCTCATGGATGGCTCGGGACTCTTCTGGCCCAACTCTTTTACTTCGAGGGCTTCTTTTGGTCCATAAAAATCAACAAAAATTGGCAGGTCAATTGGACTCCATTTGGTATTCCTTTTCTGTAAAACTCAAAAATAAGGGAAAATAGAAACTGGCACTGGGATCTAGGTTAATAGGTTAGTCCCAAGAATCATATAAAATAGCATATAAAACATCCTAGATGGATAATATAATAGCATGGAACAATCAAAAATTATAGATACATTGGAGACGTATCAGGGTATAGGTTCTCAAAGCTTAGATCCGCTGTGATGCTTAGCCAAAACCTATGAAAGTTGCGAGAGAAATCTCTTTGTGTTCCGAGCAAATACTTGTCAGCAAGAGACTGTGATCTTCTTTGTTGCGAGAGATTTCTCTCGGGCCGAGGAGTTAGCATTAAGTGCTCCGCAAGTATTGTTACCATTGGAATTGTGTCGCTCGGTCATTGGCTGATCCCGATGTCTAATTTGGTCATTTCCCATCAAGGGAGGTTGCGGCTATAAATAGACACCCCGCTCCAACGTTGTCTGTTGGCTGCTCCGCTTGATATTTCTGAGAAGATTGATTTGAGCAACCCCTCCCCGAGTGATTTGAGTTTAAGATCCACCGAGAGAAAAATCAAGAGCCGCAAACCTAGACAGTGGTTTAGCATCACATTAGTTCTGAGTGAGAGTTCTTGTACCTATTACTCTTGAGAGCTGCACACTCTCTACACGGAAAGGTTTCGGCTCGAGTGTTGAAGAGTTGTTGGCTTCACCGAGCTAGATCTTCAACAACCAATAAGAGTGTTTGTGGTTCGTGAAGGTCGACCGAAGTTTTGGAGATCACCGACAAGGATCTACCATGAGTGAAATCAACCAGAGTCTGATCAGCTCTGCGTTGAAGGAGAATAGAGTGAAGAGAGTTTATCTTCCGTGTTAAGTCACAACCCCTCCAACCAGACGTAGCCCTTTGGCAGAAGGGTGAACTGGTCTACCAAATCTCTCTATCGCCATCGAGCACCACTGATTCAATCTACTCTACTGCAATTCCTTCATCAATTTATGTTTTTGCTTTATGCCGATAGTTTATCCAACCATTATCTCGTTTGTCGTAACTCTCTTCTGTCTTTACTATCATTTATGTGAGTTATTATTCGTATCTCATACTATCGCATGTTCATCTCTGTGTAGTCATCTTCATTTCACTTTGATTAACCATCTTGCATATCTCTAGTCACCTGTATCATGTTTTGTCTCATACTGCTGTATCTGTTTGCATGCTGCATTACTCTCATCATAGTTAAACCTGTGATTTCCCAAGCTCGCACTGTCATTATTTCATTCATCAAAGAATATGCTTCTGACAAAGAAGATTGATTATGTTCATTATGTCGCTGTTGTGATTGGGATTTCAATTGTTTCGAAAGAAATTCTAAATCTCCCATTCACCCCCCCCCCTCTGGTCTATATCCTTTCGGTCCTAACACCCTACGACATTACTAACCAATGAAAAAATCTGACAAGTTCGAGTGGACTCCTGAAGCGCAGGCCACATTCCAGGAACTCAAAGCCCTGCTCTCCACCCAGCCAATGCTATCTGCTCCGGGTAGCAAATAGCCTTTGCTCTTATACATCGCGGCCACGAGCCAAGTGGTTGGCACTATGCTCATTATGGAGCATGAATAACAAGGCAAATCCTTCAAACTCCAACAACCAGTCTACTACATCTCGAAAGTCTTGACTCCCTCCAAGAAAAGGTACCCACATTACCAGAAGCTGGTGTATGGGATCTATTTGACTGCAAAGAAGGTGGCTCATTACTTTCAAGAGCACTCGGTCATGGTGATAAACGACACCCCTCTGTCCGAGATCATGAACAACAGAGATGTCATGGGCTGAGTGGCAAAGCGGACCATCGAGCTCCTCCCCTTGGACATTAAGTTTGAAGCCAAGAAAGCCATCAAGTTGCAAGCCCTAGTGGATTTTTTGGCTGAGTGGATGAGCATGAGAATCCTGCCCAAGTCTGATGGAGCATTATACGATGTTCTTTCATGGCTCCAAGATGCTCCACAACTCAGGCGCTAGAGTGGTC
Source organism: Triticum aestivum (assembly GCF_018294505.1). NCBI lineage: Eukaryota > Viridiplantae > Streptophyta > Magnoliopsida > Poales > Poaceae > Triticum > Triticum aestivum. The sequence continues at coordinate 312,538,267 of NC_057809.1, read as the reverse complement.
CTGGTGTCCCCTAAAGCTGATCGACTCAGCTATGTGCTTCAGATCCACTTTGGTTCTTCCAACAATGAGGCGGAGTATGAGGCTCTTCTCTATGGGCTGTGCATCGCGATCTCTCTTGGGATCCGCCGACTAATAGTCTATGGTGACTCAGATCTGGTGGTTAACCAAGTCATGAAAGAGTGGGAATCCGGAATCCAGCGATGACAGGCTACTGCAACACCGTTAGGAAACTAGAAAAGAACTTTGAAGGACTGGAGCTCCATCACACTCCACGACTCAAGAATCGGGCAGCTGATGACCTGGCCAAAATTGGTTCCACTCGAAAGGCAGCCCCGAAGAACGTGTTCCTGGAGCACTTGCACTCACCCACGACCAAATATGACCCCTTCGTGGAGGAGCCCATGCATCTAGTCGGACCATCAAATTCGGATGAGGTTGACATTCCTACAGTGATTGACCTGGTCTAGGAGATTCTTGTGATCACTCTGGAGTGGACCGAACCATACATCGCATACTTTCTCAGGAGGTTGAGGCTCATCACATCATCTGCTAATCGAAAGCCTTCATCGTTAGGGGTGATCAGCTTTACAAGAAGAGCACCTCTGGAGTCACTCAGCGCTGCATTTCGCCAGAGGAAGGACAACAGATCTTGTAGGAGATTCAATCAGGAACATGTTGGCACACGCGTCCTCTCGGGCGTTGGTTGCCAAGCCATTCCGGGCAGGCATTGGCCCCACGCCAATGAGGCCGCCCGAGACATAGTAGACCAATGTGTCAGGTGCCAATTCTACGTGAACCAATCGCACAAAATAGCATTTGTGCTAAAGATGATCCCTCTCACCTGGCCATTTGCTGTCTGGGGACTCAACATGATCGGCCCCCTTCGGATTGGGGCGAGTGGATTCACTCATCTGTTGGTGGATGTCGACAAGTTTACCAAGTGGATTGAAGCAAAACCTATAAAGCAGTTGGACTCACCAACTGCCATCAAGTTCATCAAGGAGATAATCTTCATATTCGGGGCTCCCCATAGCAGCATCACCGACAATGGGTTTAACTTCGACTCCAATGAGTCCCGTGAGTTTTGCTATTCTCAAGGCACTCGGGTAGATTATGCCTCCGTGGCTCACACACAAATGAATGGCCAAGCAGAATGACGAGGACATGACTACCTTGGATACGACCAAAAATATTGCATACATGCATATTTGTCAGGTGATTTCTAGTGCAAACTATTCAATAATCTATTTATGTTATCCAGAACAAAAATACTTCACACACTTTTGTGTTTTTTATAATTGCAGGTGTATGGGACATGTGTACAATCCACATATGAAGATAAGGGAAATGGAGAAGTTTAGGTTATGTTCAAAAAGTCCTCTCATGTCACTTTTGAGCCCAGAGAAGATAGAGTCCAAGTCTCTCACATTCTGGATTCAGATTCGGACTGCACAGACATACCTGACTCAAAACGCTAACAACCTTTTCATATGGACTCTGAATTGGTTGATTCTTATTTTGTTGGAAAGTAGATTTCGTGCTCTTTCAAACCCAGTTGGATTCACCTTCAAATTCGTCCAGAGCATTGAGATATCGATGAAACAATCTGACACTGCAGCAGAATCCGAGTCAACTAACAAGTCCAAAGGTGTTGCATCACCTCCACTTGGGCCCATGAGCCTTGTACGACCTAGGGTTAGTTTTAGGCTGCCTTGGGACGTCCTTCCACCTCCTTGGCTGCCACCCCTTGCTCCTATATAAGTAGGTCCATCTAGTAGCTTTTTCCTTGGGTTTTATTTAGTTAAAAGTTAGCCATCGCTGCAACTTCGTGTACTTCGTTTGTGTCCAACGACCAAACCAAGACCGTTTATGAAACCCCACTTTTATCAATACTTCATCTATATTCGCAATATTCAGATTGCATTATCATATTCTTGCTTGTTCTTCAATTGCGTGCAGGAATAGACCTTCGTGGTCAGGCTGATCGTGCTTCCAGCATCGTCAGTAACCTCGGGAGATTGGTTTAGCAATTTCTAAGGCACAACGTCATGCACATTTGTAGTAGGATCGTCAAAGTCGACTCCACCAAATCAATAGTTATCATCTCATCGAAAGATCGGGATGGAAAGTAGATTTCGTGCTCTTTCAAACCCAATTAGATTCACCTTCAAATTCGTCCGGGGCATTGAGATATCGACGAAACAATCTGACGCTGCAGCAGAATCCGAGTCAAACAACAAGTCCAAAGGTGTTGCATCACCTCCACTTGGTCCCACGAGCCTTGTACGACCTAGGGTTAGTTTTAGGCTGCCTTGGGACGTCCTTTCACCTCCTTGGCTGCCACCCCTTGCTCCTATATAAGTAGATCCATCGGATAGCTTTTTCCTTGGGTTTTATTTAGTTAAAAGTTAGCCATCGCTGCAACTTCATGTACTTTGTTTGTGTCCAACGACCAGACCAAGACCGCTTACGAAACCCCACTTTTATCAATACTTCATCTATATTCGCAATATTCAGATTGCATTATCATATTCTTGCTTGTTCTTCGATTGCGTGTAGGAATAGACCTTCGTGGTTAGGCTGATCGTGCTTCCAGCATCGTCAATAACCTTGGGAGATTGGTTTAGCGGTTGTTAAGGCGCAATGTCATGCACATTTGTAGTCGGATCGTCAAAGTCGACTCCACCAAATCGATAGTTATCATCTCATCGAAAGATCGGGACCCCCGCCTCTATCACGGAATGGGCGAATAGGTTGATACTCCTGGGGTTGAAGCCTCTCCTTATGCATGACCTGACTCACACTGTAGGAAGCTGGGTCACCGAGCTGTCATCGGTCCTCTAGGGCTTGCGGACGACCCCGAACAATCCACGAATTGCACTCCATTCTTCATGGTGTACGGGTCAGAAGCAATCTTGCCGAGACATTTGCTTCACATTTCCACCCAAGTGGATCTATACTCGGAAGCTGAAGCTGAAGTGGCGCGACAGGATGGCCTCGGCCTCCTAGAGGATGAGCGTGAGTTAGCACTCATCAAGTCGACTCTGTACCAACAGGATGTGCGTCGCTATCATGATAGGCATGTTAGATGGTGTGCCTTCCAGGAAGGTGAGTTAGTCCTATGAATGGATCAGCAGAAGCCTCACAAGCTGGCACCTCATAACCCACAAGTATAGGGGATCGCAATAGTTTTCGATAAGTAAGAGTCTCGAACCCGACAAGGAGCTAAAGGCAGAACAAATATTCCCTCAAGTTCTATCGACCACCGATACAACTCTACGCATGCTTGATGTTCGCTTTACCTAGAACAAGTATGAAACTAGAAGTACTTTGTAGGTGTGATAGGATAGGTTTGCAAGATAATAAAGAGCATGTAAATAAAAAGTAGGGGCTGTTTAGGTAAAGAAATAACTAAGTTAATTTTAGTAAAGTCCTTTTTGTTACGAGAAAGTTATTTGTCCCTAGGCAATCGATAACTAGACTGGTAATCATTATTGCAATTTTATATGAGGGAGAGGCATAAGCTAACATACTTTATCAACTTGGATCATATGCACTAATGATTGGAACTCTAGCAAGAATCCGCAACTACTAAAGATCATTAAGGTAAAAGCCAACCATAGCATTAAAGCATCAAGTCCTCTTTATCCCATACGCAACAACCCCCTTACTCGGGTTCACTCACGCAACCCACTATAAGCGAATCATAAATGTATTGCAACACCCTACAACGGGAATCCCTCACGCTTGCACAACACAGAGAGCACCATAGGATAGCACCAATAATAAAACATGCAACTCAAACCAATCACGATCATCAAACAACCCATAGGACAAAACGGATCTACTCAAACATCATAGGATAGCCATACATCATTGGGAAATAATATATAGCATTGAGCACCATGTTTAAGTAGAGATTACAGCGGGTAAGAGAGAGTTTACAGCGCTGCATAGATGGGGGAAGAGTTGGTGATGATGGCGGTGAAGTTGTTAGTGAAGATTGCGGTGATGATGATGGCCCCCGGTGGCACTCCGGTGCCACCGGAAGCGAGGGGGAGAGAGCCCCCCTCCTCCTTCTTCTTCCTTGACCTCCTCCCTAGATGGGAGAAGGTTTTCCCCTCTGGTCCATGGCATCCATGGCGTGGGAGGGGCGAGAGCCCCTCCGAGATTGGATCTGTCTCTATGTCTCTCTCTGTTTCTGCGTTCTCCGATTCTTCCCTTTCACCGTTTCTTATATTCCCGGAGATCCGTAACTCCGATTGGGCTGAAATTTTAACACGATCTCTATCCGGATATTAGCTTTCTTGCGGCGAAACAAGGGCATCAACCGCCTTACGGGGTGTCCATGAGGGTCAGGGGCGCGCCTGCCCCCTAGGGCGCGCCCCCCTGCCTCGTGGCCCCCTCGGGCATCGTCTCGCGTGGATTTTTCTTCCCAAAAATCATATATATTCCAAAAAAATCTCCATCAGTTTTTATCCCATTTGGACTCCGTTTGATATGGATATTCCGCGAAACAAAAAACATGCAACAAACAGGAACTGGCACTGGGCACTGGATCAATATGTTAGTCCCAAAAATAGTATAAAAAGTTGCCAAAAGTATATGAAAGTTGAATAATATTGGCATGGAACAATCAAAAATTATAGATACGACGAAGACGTATCAGCATCCCCAAGCTTAATTCCTGCTCGTCCTCGAGTAGGTAAATGATAAAAAAAGATAATTTTGATGTGGAATGCTACCTAGCATAATCTTGATCACATATCTAATCATGGCATGAATATTAAGACACGAGTGATTCCAAGCAATAGTCTATAATTTGACATAAAAACAATAATACTTCAAGCATACTAATAAAGCAATCATGTCTTTTCAAAATAACATGGCCAAAGAAAGTTATCCCTACAAAATCATATAGTCTGGCTATGCTCCATCTTCACCACACAAAATATTCAAATCATGCACAACCCCGATGACAAGCCAAGCAATTGTTTCATACTTTTGATGTTCTCAAACCTTTTCAACTTTCACGCAATACATGAGCGTGAGCCATGGACATAGCACTATAGGTGGGATAGAATGGTGGTTGTGGAGAAGACAAAAAGCAGAAGATAGTCTCACATCAACTAGGCGTATCAACGGGCTATGGGGATGCCCATCAATAGATATCAATGCGAGTGAGTAGGGATTTCCATGCAACGGATGCACTAAGAGCTATAAGTGTATGAAAGCTCAAACTGAAACTAAGTGGGTGTGCATCCAACTTGCTTGCTCATGAAGACCTCGGGCGTTTGAGGAAGCCCATCATCGGAATATACAAGCCAAGTTCTATAATGAAAATTCCCACTAGTATGTGAAAGTGATAACTCAAGAGACTCTCTATATGAAGAACATGATGCTACTTTGAAGCACAAGTGTGGTAAAATGGTAGTAACATTGCCCCTTCTCTCTTTTTCTCTCATTTTTTTTATTTTTTTATTTTTTATTTTTTTGGTGGGCTTCTTTGGCCTCTTTTTTTATTTGGGCTTCTTTGACATCTTTTATTTATTTTTAAAGTCTAGAGTCCCATCCCGACTTGTGAGGGAATCATAGTCTCCGTCATCCTTTCCTCACTAGAGCAATGCTCTAATAATGATGATCATCACACTTTTATTTACTTACAACTCAATATTACAACTCGATACTAGAACAAAGATATGATTCTATATGAATGCCTCCGGTGGTGTACCGGGATGTGCAATGATCTAGCATAGCAATGACATCAAAAAACGGACAAGCCATGAAAACATCATGCTAGCTATCTTACGATCATGCAAAGCAATATGACAATGAATGCTCAAGTCATGTATATGATGATGATGGAAGTTGCATGGAAATATATCTCGAAATGGCTATGGAAATCCATGATAGGTAGGTATGGTGGCTGTTTTGAGGAGGGTATATGGTGGGTTTAAGGTACCGGCAAAAGTTGCGCGATACTAGAGAGGCTAGCAATGATGGAAGGGTGAGAGTGCATATAATCCATGGACTCAACATTAGTCATAAAGAACTCACATACTTATTGCAAAAGTCTATTAGCTATCGAAACAAAGTACTACGCGCATGCTCCTAGGGGGATAGATTGGTAGGAAAAGACCATCGATCATCCCCGACCGCCACTCATAAGGAAGACATTCAATAAATACCTCATGCTCCGACTTCGTTACATAACGGTTCACCATACATGCATGCTACGGGAATCACAAACCTCAACACAAGTATTTCTACTAATCCACAACTACCCACTAGCATGACTCTAATATCACCATCTTTATATCGCAAAACTGTTGCAAGGAATCAAACATATCATATTCAGTGATCTACAAGTTTTATGTAGGATTTTTTATGACTAACCATGTGAATGACCAATTCCTGTCATCTCTCTAAATAGATATAAGTGAAGCAAGAGAGTTTAATTCTTTCTACAAAAGATATGCCCATGCTCTAACAAATATAAGTGAAGCAAAAGAGCATTCTACAAATGGCGGTTTTCTATGTAAAGAGAAACAGGCAACCCAAACTTCAAATGATATAAGTGAAGCACATGAAGTGTTCTATAAAGCCATACTCAAAAGATATAAGTGAAATGCAAAGAGCATTCTATAAATCAACCAAGGACTACCTCATAACAGCATGGTGCATAAAAGAAAAATGAAAACTAAATGCAAAAGACACTCCAAGATTGCACATATCGCATGAACGAAACAAATCCGAAAACATACCGATACTTGTTGAAGAAAGAGGGGATGCCTTCCGGGGCATCCCCAAGCTTAGATGCTTGAGTCTCCTTGAATGTTTACTTGGAGTGCCTAGGGCATCCCCAATCTTGAGCTCTTGCCTCTCTTCCTTCTTCTCACATCGAGACCTTCTCGATCATCGAACACTTCATCCACACAAAACTTCAACAGAAAACTCGGTAAGATCCGTTAGTATAATAAAGAAAATCACTACTCTAAGTAATGTTGCAAACCAATTCATATTTTATTTTTTCATTGTGTCTACTGTAATATAACTTTTCCATGGCTTAATCCACTGATATAAATCGTTAGTTTCATCAAAACAAGCAAACTATGCATCAAAAACAGAATCTGTCTAAAACAAAACAGTCTATAACAATCTGAACATTCACCATACTTCTGATACTTGAAAACTTCTGACAAAATGTGGAAAAATAAAGAATTTGTATAGGAAGACAGTGCAAAAAGAATCAGAACCATTTTCGTTCCAACTAAAAATGTAAAATTGCGCACTACAGCCAAAGTTTATGTCCTGCACCGTACAAACCATCAAGCAAATGTAAACATCCTAAAGGCAAACCTTGGCACACTATTTTTATAATACAATGGAATTGTACAAGGGGATAATTATTTTTGTTGAAAAGTTTCTGTAATAAAGATTCACAAAGTTGCCGTGAGCATGAACAAAGTACAAGGAGCTCTCCCACTTCAACAATGCTTGTCTTTCTCACTTTCACTTTCCTTTTTGAAAAAGTTTTGGGTTCCCCTCTTTATTTGTGTTTTTTTAAACTATATGAAAGCACTCAACAGAAATAAATGACTCTCTAAAACTTCCGGGTTGTCTCCCTGGCAGCGCTTTCTTTAAAGCCATTAAGCTAGGCATATAGTGCTCAAGTAATGGATCCACCCGGATCCCAAGGTATATCAAAGCCAATACTAATTAACAATGATTTGTAATTTAGTAGCGAGTACAAAGTAACATATATCATGCAATGACGAAGTCTAAATCTCTTCCTATGCATAGGCATGTCATAAAAGAACAATTTATGCACACAAAGTAAAGGCCAATGCATAGTATAAACAGTTTCTTGCAATTTTGATGTATTGGAAACATAAAGAGGCGGAGATGTAGTTCCTCTCTCATAATAATTGCAAGTAGGAGCAGCAAGCACATGCATATTATATATATCAAAATCACCATGTGCAACGGTATAAGGCAACCCATCAATATAATCCTTAGTAAGGGTAAACTTCTCCGATAAAGTGTAGTTGGGAGAATTCAAAAAGATAATAGGACTATCATGCGTGGGTGCAATAGAAAAAATTTCATGTTTAACATAAGGAACTATAGCAAGTTCATCTCCATAAGCATAATTCATATTGGCTTCTTGGCCACAAGCATAGCAAGCATCATCAAAAAGGGATATTTCAAAAGAATCAACGGGATCATAGCAATTACCATAGCATTCATCCTTCGGTAAGCATGAAGGGGAATTAAACAATGTATGAGTTGAAGAGTTACTCTCATTAGAACGTGGGCACGGGTGATCAATCCGCTCTTCCTCCTTTTGTTCTTCGCTCTACTCCTCATATTTTTCATCCAATGAGCTCACAGTTTCATCAACTTCTTCCATAGATTCCTGCAAAATATTAGTCTCTTCTTGGACAGCGGAGACTTTCTCAATAAGTGCATTAATATCGGAATTGTATTCATAATTCTCATAGCAATATTTAAGGATAGCTAAATTTTCAGGTCTATAAGCCGAATCATCAAAATCTTCAAACTCTTTAAACATAGATTCAATTTCATAAGCACCCATGAAAGCAACAAATTCTTCTATTTGTTCCACATCATAGTAATCATATACCATTAGCATAAGAAGCTAAGGTTTTATTATCACTAAATTCGCATAAAAAGGGAAGGTGTGGAGCCTTCATCCTATAGCAACAAGTATAATCATATCTCAAGCATAGTTGCCTAGCATACCAATTCAATATATGAATTTGATCCCATAATAGTTTCCCTTTTTGTGTCAAGCGGTAATCCCTAAAGTATTCACGTTGATCCAACGTTACTCCCATTACATAATTAAATGGGGTTTTCTTAGGATTATTAAAGTAGTACATAATATCTTTCACATGACCAGCATCGAGGGTTTTAGGAGGTTCCCCATCTCCATGAGCAGAAAGTACACCTATTTTTTTGGTATTCGTGTTCCATATCCATAACTAAAGATAAAGGACAACTAAGAACAGCAAATAAAAATTACTTAGTGATAAAGCAAACAAGCACACACGAGAATATTCACCCCACGCTATTGCTCCCCGGCAACGGCGCCAAAAAAAGGTCTTGATAACCCACAAGTATAAGGGATCGCAACAGTTTTCGGTAAGTAAGAGTGTCGAACCCAACGAGGAGCTAAAGGCAGAACAAATATTCCCTCAAGTTCCATCGACCACCGATACAACTCTACACAGGCTTGATGTTCGCTTTACCTAGAACAAGTATGAAACTAGAAGTACTTTGTAGGTGTGATAGGATAGGTTTGCAAGATAATAAAGAACACGTAAATAAAAAGTAGGGGCTGTTTAGGTAAAGAAATAACTAAGTTAATTTTAGTAAAGACCTTTTTGTTACAAGAAAGTTATTTGTCCCTAGGCAATCGATAACTAGACCGGTAATCATTATTGCAATTTTATATGAGGGAGATGCATAAGCTAACATACTTTCTCTATTTGGATCATATGCACTTATGATTGGAACTCTAGCAAGCATTCGCAACTACTAAATATCATTAAGGTAAAACCCAACCATAGCATTGAAGCATCAAGTCCTCTTTATCCCATACGCAACAACCCCCTTACTCGGGTTTGTGTTTCAGTCACTCACGCAACTCACTATAAGCTAATCATAAACGTATTGCAACACCCTACAGCGGGAATCCCTCACGCTTGCGCGGCACAGAGAGCACCATAGGACAGCACCAATAATAAAACATGCAACTCAAACCAATCATCATCATCAAACAACCCATAGGACAAAACGGATCTACTCAAACATCATAGGATAGCCATACATCATTGGGAAATAATATATAGCGTTGAGCACCATGCTTAAGTAGATATTACAGCGGGTAAGAGAGAGGTTACACCGCTGCATAGAGGGGGAAGAGTTGGTGATGATGGCGGTGAAGTTGTTGGTGAAGATTGCGGTGATGATGATGGCCCTCGGTGGCACTCCGGTGCCACCGGAAGCGAGGGGGAGAGAGCCCCCCTCCTTCTTCTTCTTCCTTGACATCCTCCCTAGATGGGAGAAGGGTTTCCCCTCTGGTCTATGGCCTCCATGGCGTGGGAGGGGCGAGAGCCCCTCCAAGATTGGATCTGTCTCTCTATCTCTCTCTGTTTCTGCGTTCTCCGATTCTTCCCTTTCACCGTTTCTTATATTCCCGGAGATCCGTAACTCCGATTGGGCTGAAATTTTAACAAGATCTCTATCCGGATATTAGCTTTCTTGCGCGAAAGAAGGGCATCAACCACCTTACGGGGTGGCCACGAGGGTCAGGGGCGCGCCTGCCCCCCTAGGGCGCGCCCCCCTGCCTCATGGCCCCCTCGGGCATCGTCTCGCGTGGATTTTTCTTCCCAAAAATCATATATATTCCAAAAAAATCTCCGTCAGTTTTTATCCTATTTGGACTCCGTTTGATATGGATATTCTGTGAAACAAAAAACATGCAACAAACAGGAACTGGCACTGGGCATTGGATCAATATGTTAGTCCCAAAAATAGTATAAAAAGTTGCCAAAAGTATATGAAAGTTGAATAATATTGGCATGGAACAATAAAAAATTATAGATACGACAGAGACGTATCAGCGCCCCTGTGGTAGGGGCCTTTTGACATATCGAAGGTCCTAAATAATGGAGCTTACCGACTATAAAATTTTAGCAAGGACATAGAAGAGCCTAGGGCTTGGAATGCGGGCCTGGTCCGCAAGTTTTACACATAGAATAAAAATCCCCATTGTAATAGTTTTTCAAACGAACTTAGATGAATAAAAGTCTTACTTTTCATGTGTATCGTCTAGTTCAGCCTAATGTCGTGTTTCACTCACATGACTACAGCATTCGAAAACCAGCACACTCCCAGCGGGTTAATTGGCTTAGATGTGAACCAGTTTTTGCCAAAGTTAAAAACATTTCGAGTGCCGACATGCTCCACACTCGGGTGCTTAATCGCGAACCAGTTTTCGCCTAAGTTCAAAACATACCGAGTGCAGACATACTCCGCACTCGGGGGCTTAGCTGCGAACCAGTTTTCGCCTAAGTTCAAACATTCTGAGTGTGGACATGCTCCACACTCGGGGGCTTAGTTGTGAACCATCTTTCGCCTAAGTTAAAAATATTCCAAGTGCAGACATGCTCCACACTCGGGGGCTTAGCTGCGAACCAGCTTTTGCCTAAGTTAAAAACATTCTGAGTGCGGACATGCTCCACACTCTGGGGCTTAGCTGCGAACGAGCTTTTTCCTAAGTTAAAAACATTGTGAGTGCGGACATGCTCCACACTCCGGGGCTTAACTACGAACCACCTTTCGCCTAAGTTAAAAACATCCGAGTGCGGACATGCTCCACACTCGGGGGCTTAGTTGCTAACCAGCTTTCGCCTAAGTTAAAAACATTCCGAGTGCGGACATGCTCCACACTTGAGGGCTTAGCCGCGAACTTTCGCCTAAGTTCAAGATATCTCGAGTGTCGAATGTTCCACACTCGGGGGCTTAGTTGCAGACTGGTTCTCGCCTAAGCTAATTAACACATCGGCAAATAAGGATTAAAGCTCCCGATTAAAAACTTCAATCCGTTCGAATGTTCAAAGGAAAAAAGCAAAGTAAACGAGCTCAAGGCTCATCAAAGTTTGCGGTTACATCAACTACTCGGCATTCTGGGGCAAATTTAATTCAAAGAAGTTTTTCATGCATCTAGTTGAGGGCTGGTCGGCTCGACGAAGGTCTTCGGATCAATTCCATCTGCTATCCGCATGGCGGCCTTAGCGAATGTCTCCATGAAGTCCTCAAATTTGAGCTTCTTCTTGTTGACCACACGGAGAGTCTTCAGCTTCTCTTTGTCCACATCCTTAAAATGGATGCGGACGAGTGATAAGGCCACATCGGCGCCACTGCAAGCCACCGATTTCTTCCACGCCTGCACTTAGGCAGGGATCTCATTCAGTCGCGTCATCATGGACTCCAAATCCGCCTAGATCGACTCCTCGGGCCACAGATCCTTCTCAATTCTTCCCATGGCGCCTCTCAGCTGAGTGATGTAGCCCAGGGCTTTGTCGAGACGCTCATCCAGTTAGAGGATGGTGAGGGCGGCCTTGTCGTTGAAGAGTTGCCTTGAAGGATTCAGGTCCCTCTCAATCCGCTTTGTCTCCAGCTCCTCATTGAAGAGACCTGAGAGCAAAGGAATTTCAATCAGGCCAAAGACTTACCAGCAAGCTTCTCATTCATCTCTAAGTATAAGAAGTCGATGTACTGCTCGAGTGCATTCTTCTTCTCAAGAAGCTGAGAAACCTTTCCCCCAAGGTTTTCTTCTCCTGCTCGAAGGCTCTTGCCTGGTCCTTGCAATCTTTCTCCCACTCAGAAGCTCCACCTTTAGCTGCTCCAATAGCGGCCTTGAGGGTCTTGATCTCCTCCTCCAGCTTGCCGACTGGTGCCAGCTTCTCCTCGGTGGTCTTGGTTTTAGTCCTAGCCTACTTATGTGCAAATGCTAGCTATTTGTCCTTGTCCTCCAGGGCGTGCTTCATGGTGTCTAAAGAAATAGAAGTCCTGGGCCTCTTTACAAGTTGGACGTTCTCTCTATGAATGTTTGTTGAGGTGAATTGACTCAAATCAAGGAAGAAAACAAAATACAGTGACCAGTCAGAGGAAGCAACTAACCTCTGAAGGTATTCTTCTCCTTCTATAGTCGGGTGCTTTTGTGTTTCTCGGCGTCCAGATCCACTCGGAGCGAAATCACCTCCTTCTCCAAGGCAGCATAGTGAGATAAAAGCTCGCAGGCCTCTGTTATCAGATAAGAAGATAGTCAGTCGAAAGAAATGAACAAGATCAACATCAAACCCTCTAAGTCCAAGATCACTCAGCTGACCACCGAGTCGGCAATGAAGAAGATCGAGGACAACAACACACGGGTCTTTGATCATTCGGCTAACCACCGAGTCAGCAATGAAGAAGATAGGGACAACAACACCCTAACCTCCATCTCATCAGACGGCCCACTCGGTCAGCTGAGTGCGGTGGCGCACCCCGAGTGCCACACAACAAGTACAGTTCTAAAGACTACCGTTGATCGATTGCCTACAACCGGCGGCAGTCTCGGGGACTACACCTAGTGGGTGCACTCAGCATTGGTTTACGTATGGTGGAAGGTTACATTTTCCAGTCGGAACGACAAATCTCTAAATAAAAGGTATGAAATCCAATCCCTTATCTTTCTTAAGCGTAGGGATGAAATCCAAGAATGAAGTCATCTCATCTCATATGGTAGCCTATTCTTTACCTCTCGTTCCAGGGTTGGATGCAACATTTCTATGTTATAGATAGGTGAGTAGAGCACTACTTGTTTCCGAGGATTTCCACAAGTCCGTCCGAGTTGAGGGGCTAGGGCTTGAATTCGGTCGATTGTCCAACAGCGTCGTAGTTGAATAACCATTTCCTTTATTTACTTCTAGAAGGACTTGAAGTGAGACCAGAGAGAGAAGAGTTTTCCCGCAAACCATAGTGACTATCTAGTCTCAAAACAAAAGAGTTCTTTTTACAGTAGCGGGGTTGGGGAAGTAAGGAAAGTCAAGCCCGATGATTCTGTGGGAAGGGACGGATTTCGAATTCCTTTTTCCTTCCTTTTTACGCCATCTCCTCCCAATCCTTCAAGATATGAAGCAATATTTTCTTAAGACTAAGTGAAGGTTGCTATGTCCCAATCCCGTGCCTCCACTAGAAAGTGGCTCATGTTGATGAGCTAAAAACTCTAAGACTACCATCGACTGCTTCCAGTCGGCGGTAGCCTCGGGGACTACACCCAGTGGGTGCACTCAGCGTGCCCTCACTGGAACCGAAAACACTTGGAAATGAGCTGGCCAAATCCAAGTGACAACGGTGGCAAAGAAAATTTCAAGCTCTAAGACTCTGACGGCTGCTTCCAGTAGACGGCAACCTCGGGGACTACACCTAGTGGGTGCACTCAACGTGCTCCCACTGAAACAAAAACACCCAGTGGGTGTGCCCTACGCAAACCCACTGACAGGAATACTACCGTCCACAAAGAAGCAAATCCTTCAAACACTTCGACTGGAAATCATACTCACAATGGTACTTACCCGGACGTTGGTCTGCAGTGCATTGCTGGCGTCATACGCGTCCTTTAGCCGCTCACAATCAGCTTCACCTGGATGAGAGCCTCCTTACTCATCCCCACTTGGCCTTCTGGGACATGGTACAGGGGATAGGCGATGACGGAGGTTGACGGCGGTGTGGGCGCAGGCCTTAGAGTCGGAACCATGGCGGTTGCGCGCGTAGAGCTGCCCTGGGCCAGAGGACTCGGTCCGGTAGGCCTCCTGGTAGTCTTGGAGGGTGAAACGCGCTCCACTAGGTGAGAAGAGGCCTCCTGCGTGACCACGTTGATGTTGGTCACTGCCCCCTTGTTAGCCTCAGGGTTGGACGTACGGGTTGACCTTATTGTCGTCGTCCAATTGGATGACCTCAGTCGGTGCTATGCAAACACATAGGTTGATGCATCAGTAAAAGTCAATCAGATAGAAATCCAAAAGTCTAAATCAGTTGATGCGTCCATACATTTGGAGGTGGTGGCATCCACCACATCGGTCTCGCCCTGACCCTGCTTGGGGGCATTTGGATCCAGCGTCGTCGTCAATGTCTCATTGCTGCAAAACACAATATCACTTGGCCGCCAACTGAGTGAAGATGACAATGGACAAAGAATTGGCAAGAACACTTACGTCGACGCCACAAGCACGGTCACTGATACGTCCATTTTGCATCATGCTTTTATATCGATATTTATCGCATTATGGACTGTTATTTCACTTTATGTCACAATACTTATGGCTATTTTCTCTTATTTTATAAGGTTTACATAAAGAGGGAGAATGTCGGCAGCTGGAATTCTGGTCTAGAAAAGGAGCAAATATTAGAGACCTATTCTGCGCAACTCCAAAAGTCCTGAAACTCCACGGAACGTCTTAAAAGAAATAAAGAAAAATCCGCGCCAAAGATGAAGGCCACGGGGCCCACACCCTTCTCACGAGGGTGGGGGGCACCCCCCCCCTAGGGCGGGCCCCCCTACCTCGTGGGCCCCCTGGTGGCTCTCCGATTCCCATCTTCTCCTATATGAGGTCTTTCGATGAGAAAAAAATTAGGAGGAACTTTTCGGGATGAGACTCAGCCGCCAGGAGGCAGAACCTTGGCGGATCCAATCTAGAGCTCCGGCAGAGCTGTTCTGCCGGGGATACTTCCCTGCCGGAGGGGGAAATCATCACCATCGTCATCACCAACGCTCCTCTCATCGGGAGAGGGCAATCTCCATCAACATCTTCACCAGCACCATCTCATCTCCAAACCCTAGTTCATCTCTTGTATCCAATTCTTGTCTCAAAGTCCGGGATTGGTGCTAGTAGGTTGCTAGTACTGTTGATTACTCCTTGTAGTTGATGCTAGTTGGTTTATTTGGTGGAAGATCATATGTTCAGATCCTATATGCATATTATTACCCCTCTGATTATGAACTTGAATATGCTTTGTGAGTAATTACGTTCGTTCCTGAGGACAAGGGAGAAGTCTTGCTATGAGTAGTCATGTGAATTTGGTATTCGTTTGATATTTTGATAAGATGTATGTTGTCTAGCCTCTAGTGGTGTTATGTGAACGTCGACTACATAACACTTCACCATTATTTGGGCCTAGAGGAAGGCATTGGGAAGTAATAAGTAGATGATGGGTTGCTAGAGTGACAGAAGCTTAAACCCTAGTTTATGCGTTGCTTCGTAAGGGGCTGATTTGGATCCATATGTTTCATGCTATGGTTAGGTTTACCTTAATACTTTTGTTGTAGTTGCGGATGCTTGCAATAGAGGTTAATCATAAGTGGGATGCTTGTTCAAGTAAGAACAGCACCCAAGCACCGGTCCACCCACATATCAAATTATCAAAGTATCGAACGCGAATCATATGAACGTGATGAAAACTAGCTTGACGATATTCCCATGTGTCCTCGGGAGCGCTTTTCCTATTATAAGAGTTTGTTCCGGCTTGTCCTTTGCTACAAAAGGATTGGGCCACCTTGCTGCACTTTATTTACTTTTGTTACTTGTTGCTCGTTACAATTTATCCTATCACAAAACTATCTGTTACCACTTATTTCAGTACTTGCAGAGAATACCTTGCTGAAAACCGCTTATCATTTCCTTCTGCTCCTCGTTGGGTTCGACACTCTTACTTATCGAAAGGACTACGATAGATCCCCTATACTTGTGGGTCATCAAGACTCTTTTCTGGCGCCGTTGCCGGGGAGTGTAGCGCCTTTGGTAGGTGGAATTTGGTAAGGAAAAATTTATATAGTGTGCTGAAATTTACTGTCACTTGTTACTATGGAAAGTAATTCTCTGAGGGGCTTGTTCGGGGTATCTTCACCCTGTCCAGTAGAGCAAAGAGTTGCTCCTCAACCTACTGAACCTATTGAAAATGAAACTCCTTTTGAATTTCCTTCGGGTATGATGGAAAAACTGCTAGCTAACCCTTTTACAGGAGATGGAACAAAGCATCCTGATGAGCACTTAATATATGTGGATGAAGTTTGTGGATTATTTAAGCTTGCAGGTATACCCGATGATGTTGCTAAGAAGAAGGTCTTCCCTTTATCTTTGAAGGGAGACGCATTGATATGGTATAGGCTATGTGATGATATGAGATCATGGGACTATAAAAGATTGAAGCTGGAATTTCATCAAAAGTATTACCCTATGCATCTTGTTCATCGTGATCGCAATTATATATATAATTTCTGGCCTCGCGAAGGAGAAAGCATCGCTCAAGCTTGGGGGAGGCTTAAATCAATGTTATATTCATGCCCCAATCATGAGCTCTCAAGAGAAATAATTATGCAAAGTTTTTATGCTCGGCTTTCTGAAAACAATCGCACCATGCTCGATACTTCTTGTGCTGGCTCTTTTATGATGAAGACTATTGAATTCAGATGGAATTTATTGGATAGAATTAAACGCAACTCTGAAGATTGGGACCTCGACGAAGGTAAGGAGTCAGGTATGACACCTAAGTTTGATTGTGTTAAATCTTTTATGGATACCGATATTTTCCGTAAGTTTAGCACTAAATATGGACTTGACTCTGAGATAGTAGCTTCTTTCTGTGAATCTTTTGCTACTTATGTTGATCTCCCTAAGGAGAAGTGGTTTAAATATCATCCTCCCATAGAAGTAAAAGTAGCTGCACCTATTAAAGTTGAAGAAAAGACTGTCACTTATAATGATCCTATTGTTCCTACTTCTTATATTGAGAAACCACCTTTCCCTGTTAGAATAAAGGATCATGCTAAAGCTTCAACTGTTGTTCGTAAAAGCAATATTAGAACTTATACACCTCCTGAGCAAGTTAAAGTAGAACCTAATATTGCTATTGTTAAAGATCTCTTGTCTGATAATATTGATGGGCATGTTATTCAGTTCGAAGGTGAAACTGCTAGAATTGCTAAACCTTGTGATAAAGATAAACATAGACCTGTGGTAGGCGTGCCTGTTATTTCTGTTAAAATAGGAGATCATTGTTATCATGGCTTATGTGATATGGGTGCTAGTGCTAGTGTTATACCTCATGACTTATACAAAGAAATTAAGAATGAAATTGCACCTGTTGAGTTAGAAGATATTGATGTTACTATTAAACTTGCCAATAGAGATACTATTGCACCAATTGGAATTGTTAGAGATGTTGAAGTCTTGTGTGGGAAAACTAAATATCCTGCTGATTTTCTTGTTCTTACTTCTCCACAAGATAGCTTTTGTCCCATTATATTTGGTAGACCCTTCTTAAATACTGTCAATGCTACCATAGACTGCACTAAGAATATTGTTACTGTTGGTTTGGATGATATGGTTCATGAGTTTAATTTCTCTAAATTTAGTAAACAACATCGTGAGGAAGAATTACCTAGTAAGGATGAAATTATTGGTCTTGCTTCTATTGCCGTACCTCCTAGTGATCCTTTAGAACACTATTTGCTAGACCATGAAAATGATATGTTCATGAATGAAAGAAGGGAAATAGATGAAGTATTCTTTAAACAGGAACCTATTCTGCATCACAATTTGCCTGTTGAAATTTTAGGGGATCCTCCTCCACCCAAGGGTGATCCCGTGTTTGAGCTTAAACCTTTGCCTGATAATCTTAAATATGCTTATCTTGATGAAAAGAAGATATATCCTGTTATTATTAGTGCTAACCTTTCAGAGCATGAAGAAGAAAGATTATTGAAAACTCTGAAGAAGCATCGTGCTGCTATTGGATATACTCTTGATGATCTTAAGGGCATTAGTCCCACTCTATGTCAACATAAAATAAATTTGGAAGCAGATGCCAAACCAGTTCGTGATCCTCAACGACGTCTGAATCCTAAAATGAAAGAAGTGGTAAGAAAAGAAATACTAAAGCTTCTGGAGGCAGGTATAATCTATCCCGTTGCTGATAGTGAGTGGGTAAGTCCTGTCCATTGTGTCCCTAAGAAGGGAGGTATTACTGTTGTTCCTAATGATAAAGATGAATTGATTCCACAAAGAATTATCACAGGTTATAGGATGGTAATTGATTTCCGCAAATTAAATAAAGCTACTAAGAAAGATCATTACCCCTTACCTTTTATTGATCAAATGCTAGAAAGATTATGCAAACATACACACTATTGCTTTCTAGATGGTTATTCTGGTTTCTCTCAAATACCTGTGTCGGCTAGAGATCAATCAAAGACTACTTTTACATGCCCTTTTGGTACTTTTGCTTATAGACGTATGCCTTTTGGTTTATGTAATGCACCTGCTACCTTTCAAAGATGCATGATGGCTATATTCTCTGACTTTTGTGAAAAGATTTGTGAGGTTTTCATGGACGACTTTTCCGTCTATGGTTCCTCTTTTGATGATTGCTTGAGCAATCTTGATCGAGTTTTGCAGAGATGTGAAGAAACTAATCTTGTCTTGAATTGGGAAAAGTGCCACTTTATGGTTAATGAAGGTATTGTCTTGGGGCACAAAGTTTCTGAAAGAGGTATTGAAGTTGATAAAGCCAAGGTTGATGCTATTGAAAAGATGCCATGTCCCAAGGACATCAAAGGTATAAGAAGTTTCCTTGGTCACGCCGGATTTTATAGGAGGTTCATTAAGGACTTCTCAAAAATTTCTCGGCCTCTGACTAATTTATTGCAAAAAGATATACCATTTGTCTTTGATGATGATTGTGTAGAAGCATTTGAAATACTTAAGAAAGCATTAGTCTCTGCACCTGTTGTTCAGCCACCTGATTGGAATTTACCCTTTGAAATTATGTGTGATGCTAGTGATTATGCTGTAGGTGCTGTTCTAGGGCAAAGAGTTGATAAGAAATTAAATGTTATTCATTATGCTAGTAAGACTCTAGACAATGCTCAAAGAAATTATGCTACTACTGAAAAAGAACTTTTAGCAGTTGTATTTGCTTGTGATAAGTTCAGATCTTATATTGTTGATTCTAAAGTAACTATTCAAACTGATCATGCTGCTATTAAATATCTTATGGAAAAGAAAGATGCTAAACCTAGACTTATTAGATGGGTTCTCTTGCTACAAGAATTTGATTTGCATATTGTTGATAGAAAGGGAGCTGAGAACCCCGTTGCAGACAACTTGTCTAGGTTAGAAAATATTCTTGATGACCCACTACCTATTAATGATGACTTTCCTGATGAACAATTAAATGTTATAAGTACTTCTCGTAGTACTCCATGGTATGCTGATTATGCTAATTATATTGTTGCTAAGTTTATACCACCTAGCTTCACATACCAACAAAAGAAAAAGTTTTTCTATGATTTGAGACATTACTTTTGGGATGACCCACATCTTTATAAAGAAGGAGTAGATGGTGTTATTAGACGTTGTGTACCTGAGCATGAACAGGAACAGATCCTACGCAAGTGTCATTCCGAGTCTTATGGAGGACACCACGCTGGAGATAGAACTGCACATAAGGTATTGCAATCTGGTTTTTATTGGCCTACTCTCTTCAAGGATGCCCGTAAGTTTGTCTTGTCTTGTGATGAATGTCAAAGAATTGGTAATATTAGTAGACGTCAAGAAATGCCTATGAATTATTCTCTTGTTATTGAACCATTTGATGTTTGGGGCTTTGATTATATGGGACCTTTTCCTGCCTCTAATGGATACACACATATTCTAGTTGCTGTTGATTACGTTACTAAGTGGGTAGAAGCTATTCCAACTAGTAGTGCTGATCATAACACTTCTATTAAAATGCTTAAGGAAGTTATTTTCCGAGGTTTGGAGTCCCTAGATATTTAATGACTGATGGTGGTTCACACTTTATTCATGGTGCTTTCCGTAAAATGCTTGCTAAATATGATGTTAATCATAGAATTGCATCTCCTTATCACCCACAGTCTAGTGGTCAAGTAGAGTTGAGCAATAGAGAGCTCAAATTAATTTTGCAAAAGACTGTTAATAGGTCTAGAAAGAATTGGTCTAAGAAACTTGATGATGCATTATGGGCTTATAGAACTGCATACAAAAATCCTATGGGTATGTCTCCGTATAAAATGGTTTATGGAAAAGCATGTCACTTACCTCTCGAACTAGAACATAAGGCATATTGGGCTATTAAAGAGCTCAACTATGATTTTAAACTTGCCGGTGAGAAGAGGTTATTTGATATTAGCTCACTTGATGAATGGAGAACCCAAGCTTATGAAAATGCCAAGTTGTTTAAAGAAAAAGTTAAAAGATGGCATGACAAAAGGATACAAAAGCGTGAGTTTAATGTAGGTGATTATGTATTGCTATACAACTCTCGTTTAAGATTTTTTGCAGGAAAACTTCTCTCTAAATGGGAAGGCCCCTATGTTATCGAAGAGGTCTATCGTTCCGGTGCCATAAAAATCAACAACTTCGAGGGCACAAATCCGAAGGTGGTAAACGGTCAAAGAATTAAACATTATATCTCAGGTAATCCCATAAATGTTGAAACCAATATTATTGAAACCATAACCCCGGAGGAATACATAAGGGACACTTTCCGGAACGTTTCAGACTCCGAAAAGGAATAGGTATGTGGTACGGTAAGTAAACCGACTCCAAAACAATTTTTAAGGCAATATTTCTCCGTTTTGGAATATTTAGAAAAATAGAAAAATAAGTAGCAGTCCGGGAAGGACACGAGGGCCCCACGAGGGTGGTGGGCGCGCCCCCCTACCTCGTGAGCACCTCGTGTGCCTTCCGGACTCCGTTTTCTTGCACGTTACGTATTTTGGTCGGTAAAAATTCATTATATAATCTCCCGGAAGGTTTTGACTCCCGTATCACGCAAAACTCTCTGTTTTTGTTTCGAGCTGTTTTTCTGACAGATCTAGGTTATCATGACGGCCCCAAGCGCCTCCAAGGACAAGTTCTTCGAGAAGGTCATCAACCCTTACCTCGCGGAGGTGCTGAGACACCTTCAAACCATTGAGTTGCGTGATGGGTTGTTGCACATCCGCGATGAAGAGGGACCAAAGGGCACCGGAAACATAGAGACGAGGCTCGAAGCATTGGAGCAACAAGTTTTCAAGTGCCAGGGGATGGTGGAGCGTGGAATCAACGCTAGCCACACGATGCTCGCGGAGTTCACTAACAATTACAAGCCAGATGCCAAGAACACCGAGGAAGCCATCTTCAAGCTATATGAGAAGATCGAGCACCTCCAAGCCCAAGTCTATGACCTTTAAAACCAAAACTGTGAGTATGAATATAGATTCAAAAGAATGAGTTTGGCTGCAGATTTGAGGATTCCGGAGACTCGATCATCTTTCTATGATGGTGAACCTATGCCTTGGAAGATGGATGACAAGCCCGCATCATCAACAACACCTCCACCGTCTCCTCCAACAAAGAAGAATTGAGTATCTGGGTATGGGCACTCCCCTTGGCAACTGCCAAGCTTGGGGGAGGTGCCCCGGTATCGTATCACAATCACAACTCCTATCTTTACCGTTTTTCTTAGTTCGATCCTATTAGTAGTATCTTGATCCAGTAGAATAAAGTTTATGGCATGATCTAGTTTTGAGTTTTGCTTTATGATCTCTCTATGTAATCGAGTCCGTGAGCTATATATAATAAAGATTAGTGTTGAGTCAAGGGCTTGATTATTTTGCCATGATCTTGGGTGAATAAAAGAAAGAGAAAAAGAATAAAAAGAAACAAAAAAGTTCATATTGATCTTATTGAGAGTAATGACTTCACATAGAAAGAGTATGATGATTAAAAGTTGTTGGGAGTTGGCAGACATAGCTTTGGTCATTGTTGCAATTAATAGGAAGTAATAAGGAAAGAGAGGTTTTCACATATAGATATATTATCATTGACATCTTTTATGATTGGGAGCACTCATTAAAATATGACATGCTAAAGAGTTGATGTTGGACAAGGAAGACAACGTAATGAGTTATGTCTTTCTTATATCTGAGATAAAGTATGTTGTCATGGATCCTCTAACTTGTTGAGCTTGCCTTTCCCCCTCATGCTAGCCAAATTCTCAGCACCAAGTAGAAATACTACTTGTGCTTCCAAATATCCCTTAAACCAGTTTTGCCATGAGAGTCCACCATATCTACCTATGGATTGAGTAAGATCCTTCAAGTAAGTTGTCATCGGTGCAAAGCAATAAAAATTGCTCTAAATATGTATGATTGATTGGTGTGGGAGAAATAAGCTTTATACGATCTTGTGATGTGGAAGTAATAAAAGCGACGGACTGCATAATAAAGGTTCATATCACAAGGGGCAATATAAAGTGACGTTCTTTCGCATTGAGATTTTATATATCCAACCATAAAAGCGCATGGCAACCTCTGCTTCCCTCTGCGAAGGGCCTATCCTTTATTATTATCTTCTACCTTATGCAAGAGTCATGGTGATCTTCACCTTTTCTTTTTCATTTTATCCTTTGGCAAGCTCAGCATGTTGGAAAGAACATGATATATATATCTAATTGGATGTAGGGGAGCATGAACCATTATTGTTGACATTACCCTTGAGGTAAAAGGTTGTGGGGCAAAACTATAAGCCCCTATCTTTCTCTGTGTCCGATTAAAACTCCGTAACCACAAGTATCGCGTGAGTGTTAGCAATTATGGAGGACTAAATGATAGTTGAGTATGTGGACTTGCTTTTTAGCTCTGACATAGACTCTTTCCGATGTTATGATAAATTGCAATTGCTTCAATGACTGAGATTATAGTTTGTTGGAGCCCAATAAGGTTTATGATTTATACTTTTGCATTGTGAATAGATCATCACTTGAACATAAGTAATCATATGACAAAATCTATATATGTTGCTGTTATGAGAATAATCATGATGCCTTCATGTCCGTATTTTATTTTTATCGACGCCTCTACCTCTAAACATGAGGACATATTTATTGTTATCGGCTTTTCGCTTGAGGACAAGCGAGGTCTAAGCTTGGGGGAGTTGATACGTCCATTTTGCATCATGCTTTTATATCGATATTTATCGCATTATGGACTGTTATTTCACTTTATGTCACAATACTTATGGCTATTCTCTCTTATTTTACAAGGTTTACATAAAGAGGGAGAATGCCGGCAGCTGGAATTCTGGTCTGGAAAAGGAGCAAATATTAGAGACCTATTCTGCGCAACTCCAAAAGTCCTGAAACTCCACGGAACGTCTTAAAAGAAATAAAGAAAAATCCACGCCAAAGATGAAGGCCAGGGGGCCCACACCCTTCTCACGAGGGTGGGGGCGCCCCCCCTAGGGCGCGCCCCCTACCTCGTGGGCCCCCTGGTGGCTCTCCGATGCCCATCTTCTCCTATATGAGGTCTTTCGATGAGAAAAAAATAAGGAGGAACTTTTCGGGACGAGACTCCGCCGCCACGAGGCGGAACCTTGGCGGATCCAATCTAGAGCTCCGGCAGAGCTGTTCTGCCGGGGATACTTCCCTCCCGGAGGGGGAAATCATCACCATCGTCATCACCAACGCTCCTCTCATCGGGAGAGGGCAATCTCCATCAACATCTTCACCAGCACCATCTCATCTCCAAACCCTAGTTCATCTCTTGTATCCAATTCTTGTCTCAAAGTCCGGGATTGGTGCTAGTAGGTTGCTAGTAGTGTTGATTACTCCTTGTAGTTGATGCTAGTTGGTTTAATTGGTGGAAGATCATATGTTCAGATCCTATATGCATATTATTACCCCTCTGATTATGAACATGAATATGCTTTGTGAGTAATTACGTTCGTTCCTGAGGACAAGGGAGAAGTCTTGCTATGAGTAGTCATGTGAATTTGGTATTCGTTTGATATTTTGATAAGATGTATGTTGTCTAGCCTCTAGTGGTGTTATGTGAACGTCGACTACATAACACTTCACCATTATTTGGGCCTAGAGGAAGGCATTGGGAAGTAATAAGTAGATGATGGGTTGCTAGAGTGACAGAAGCTTAAACCCTAGTTTATGCGTTGCTTCGTAAGGGGCTGATTTGGATCCATATGTTTCATGCTATGGTTAGGTTTACCTTAATACTTTTGTTGTAGTTGCGGATGCTTGCAATAGAGGTTAATCATAAGTGGGATGCTTGTTCAAGTAAGAACAGCACCCAAGCACCGGTCCACCCACATATCAAATTATCAAAGTATCGAACGCGAATCATATGAACGTGATGAAAACTAGCTTGACGATATTCCCATGTGTCCTCGGGAGCGCTTTTCCTATTATAAGAGTTTGTTCCGGCTTGTCCTTTGCTACAAAAGGATTGGGCCACCTTGCTGCACTTTATTTACTTTTGTTACTTGTTGCTCGTTACAATCTATATTATCACAAAACTATCTGTTACCACTTATTTCAGTACTTGCAGAGAATACCTTGCTGAAAACTGCTTATCATTTCCTTCTGCTCCTCGTTGGGTTCGACACTCTTACTTATCGAAAGGACTACGATAGATCCCCTATACTTGTGGGTCATCAGTCACCTTGATCTGGGGCACAACAGCCTTGCGAGGTTTGGAGGCAGTCTGCCTGGGCTGTTTGGGATGCTTCTCGGCGGAGCTCTCCGCTTCAGCATGCTCGCTCTTTGAGCTGCGCATCGTACGGCCCGAGGCAGTCGGCTGCTGAGCCCCTCCCGCCTTACCACTCGGGTCATGCAGCACCTTGGAGGGGGGCTCCCTGGGGCCCTCAGATGACGGCGAAGACCCGGCCTCCTCCCCCTCCTTAGTGCTCTCGCCCTCGTCGCCATCATCGTCATCCTCCGAGTACCGGCGCTCGATGTCGCTCATCACATCCTCCGGTGACCGATCGACCACCGGTATGTCAAAGATCATATGTTGGAAACTCTGGGGAAACAAAGGCGCCACAACATGGAAGTCAAATGTGCAAGAAATAATCCATGGACAGTCAAACTGGTCAGAGTAAAGTTTACCTCAACTGGCAGCAGGTCCTTGGCATACGAGGCACCCTCCTAGCCCTTGTGGGTTGTCCTGAGCGCAAGTGATGTCCCTAATCTTGGAACCCACGTCCTTCTCGTCAAGCTCCTCCGGGTGCAGCCAAGTGGGGTCACTCAGGCCCTCATACATCCACATGGGATGAGCCCTGGCCTGCGGCGGGTGGATCCGCCGACTGAGAAATGTCTCCTAGCAGATCCATCCCATTGACGCCAGCGTTCACGACCCTGACCAAGGCGCTGGCTAGAATGCCCACCTTCATCTTCTCCTCCTTCAACACCGTGAGGGACTCCGGAGCCCTCACCCTCTCTGCCGATTACAGGGGCAGGCCCGACTGGTTGTTGGCCCCAGGGACATCCCTGCAATAAAACCAACCCCCCTGCTACCCCTTGACGGGAGTCAGGAAAGCTCATCTTCAGGAATCCCACTCCCCCCCCTTGAGCTAGATCCCCATACATCCGCATAGCTGGGTGACATGGGTCTTCGCACTAATCGGTGAATCCTTCTTTACGATCATCAACCAACATGTGAAGATATGCTTGAACAGACCCCAGTGCAGGTGGCGGCCAAGAAAGTTTTCACAAAGAGAAATGAAAGCTGAGAGATAGATAACGTCGTTTGGAGGGAGATGGTGGAGCTGCACCCCGAAATAGTCCAAAAAGGCCGGAAGAAAGGATGGGGAGGCATCAAAAAACCTCGTTCGATGTGAGTCACCAGGAGGACAAGCTCGTCCTCCTATGGCGCCGGCTCGACCTCTCCCACCTTCGGGCGCCTTCATCCGTTCGGTGAAATGGGCCCCTCTGCGACAAGGTCCTCCAGCCGCTTGGTCGAGACACGCTGAAAGGACATGCGGTGCCCCATGTGTGGTTTTGGTAATTGATGACACTCTCTATGGACTAATGGTTGCATTGAGTTATATTTGAAGGATTTGTCCATAGGCATTTCTTGAAGTCCATGTGTTTGTTTCAAGGAGTTTATGTGTTGACCAAGGTGCTATTAAGGAATTATCCAAAGATTGTTCATGTGGGAGTTGAGTTTATTGCAAGCATGTCTTGAAGAAGAAGATTGTGTGATCATTCATGCTTACCTTCAAGGCATCATCCAAATGAAGAGAGTTGGAAAGGTTCAAGATTGATCAAGACTAAGTCAAGAGTAAATCAAGTTGATCAACTCACAAAGCGTAGAAGATGTACCGAGAGGGATCAAGTGATCCCATGGTATGGTTTGTTTCCATGGGTTTGCATCAAGAGGAAGATCTCATACAACCCATGGAGGATGACATCAAATGGTGATCGTCATCAAGATTGCGGTGCAAGTTCAAATGGAACATCACGAAGAGATCATCCTTGAAGCTTGTCGTCCATTGTGGTGTCAATGGACTTGTGAAGATGTGCCAAAGAGTGGCTCACACATAGTGGAGTATGGGGGAGCAATCAACTAGTCTTCATCGAGCGAACGCAATCAAGAAAGGTGGTCCAACTTGAGGGAGTCAAGATCGTCGTCATCTAGCTCAAGTGGACTTCGTGCAAGGAAAAGGTTTGTCCTTGATAGGTTTTCTATTTTACCGGTCTCATGGTGATAGTTTGGAGACCGGGCTATAGGATCGATAGTTGTACTATCAAGGGGGGCTCTCAAGTGAGTAGCTTGGTCGTATCGTTCGTAGAGAGCTCAAACCGCTACATGCTTGCATCATATTTCTTGGTTCTTGTTTGGTTTTCTCCTTGTGATATTTGGAGCTTATGGTGATCTTCTTGACAAGCTCGAGTTCTTCGAAAACGGAGTTCACATGCTTCTTCTTTTGCATTTTCGGTGTTGGAGGTTTTACCGGTCTTATTCGAGGAAGGGTTCTCACCATTTTCTTATGGGCCTTTTCTAGTTTCCTTATTATTGTTATTACTATCAAGATTGTGTTAGCCCTTGTCGCTAGCTTTCCATCAAATTTGGTTTCGTTGAATTCGGAGTCCGTTTGCAGAAGTTGTGTTAGTTTTGGTGTCCTTCAATAGGCTGCAGCGGTACTACCGCTCATGGGAGCGGTACTACCACTTGGAGGGGATGTAATTTTTACTACCGCTCTTGGGAGCGATAATACAGCGGCTACTTCCATGGCTACTTCCACTCCGGACCAAAAACTCGTCGTAAGTCCAGTGGTGGTAGGCACGGATGTATTTTTTTAGTACCGCTCGCAAGCAGTAGTACCGCTACCCTTAGCGATAGTACCGCTACCCCTAGCGGTAGTACCGTGAGGACGAGCGGTAGTACCGCTCCGGCGGTTCTACCAGCCTTTTGCCTCCTCGTTGTTGTTTTTCTAAGGGCTTCCACCGCCCAAGCGTAGTACCGCTCCCATGAGCGGTAGTACCGCTCTATGCGGGCTATGAGCATAACGGTTGGATTTTTTTCCCACCTATAAAAGGGGGTCTTCTTCCCCAATGAACCTTATCTCTTAAGCTCGTGTTCTTCCCCCATTGTTGACCTTCTTCAAGCTTGCTATCTCTCAATCCCTCCATGGATTCTTGCTACTTTGGGGGGGAGAGAGGAGATCTAGACCAACGTTTCCAGCAATCACTTTCTCCTCTAAGTGAGGGGAACCCCTTGGATCTAGATCTTGGAGTTCTTCGTGTTCTCTTCTTCGTTCTTCCTCTCATTTTTCCTCCCTAGCATTAGTTGCTTTGGTGGGATTTGGGAGAGAAGGACTTGGGCACTCTGTGTGCCCTTGCCATTGCATTTGGTGCATCGGTTTGAGTTCTCCACGGTGATACGTGGAAGTTATAAGTTGAGAAGATTATTACTCTTGGGTGCTTGGTACCCTTGAGCTTGTTCATCTTGGGTGCCTTGGTGCCCTAGACAGTTGGTGGTGTTCGGAGCTCAATCATTGTGGTGTAAAGTTCTGGGCAAGCGTTAGGGTCGCCAATTAGGTTGTGGAGATCGCCTCGAGCAATTTGACGGGTTCCGGTGACCGCCCCCAAGGGTTTCCAAAGTGGACGGGTTCGGTGACCGCCCTCAAGGGTCCCTTAGTGAAATCATGGCATCTTTCATTGTGCGAGGGCGTGAGGATATTACGGTGGCCCTAGTGGCTTCTTGGGGAGCATTGTGCCTCCACGCCACTCCAAACGGAGATTAGCATCCGCAAGGGTGTGAACTTCGGGATACATCGTCGTCTCCGTGTGCCTCGGTTATCTCTTATCTAAGCCCTTTACTTATGCACTTTACTTTGTGATAGCCATATTTTTTTCTTGTCATATATCTTGCTATCACTTAGTTGTTTATCTTGCTTAGCATAAATTGTTGGTGCACATAGGTGAGCCTAGTTGTTGTAGGTTTTGTGCTTGACAAATTAACAGCTAGGTTTATTCCGCATTTGTTCAAGCCTAAACCATAATTATTTTAAAGCGCCAATTCAACACCCCCCCCCTCCTCTAGGCGACATCCCCGATCTTTCACACGCGAGGGGATCCAATCCCCTGACGTGCCACCAACCGAAGCGCCAGAGCTCGAGGACGTGGCCTTCCCGGCCTTCTTTGCCTTTTCTGCTTTCGTCGTGAAGTCCCTCGCCATGGCTTCGAGTGCTCTGGAGCAGTCGGGTGGAGAAGAGCAGCGGAGGGGTCGAGGAAGAAAAAGGGATCTGGAGAAATAACCCTAGCCCCGAATCTTTTATACCTCCAGTAAAAATCACGCGACGGATCTCCAGCCGTCGATCCCTGGATCAACGGCGCCCGCGGTGGCTGCTCGCACAGAGCAATAGTGGCACGTGGCAGATTTCAGGGGCGAAAACCGAGGCATCATGCCCCACTTTCCCCCACTAACCCACGATGTTACCGCTTCTGCACACGCACACTCAATTTTGAATCCCATAATTTTCACGGTGAATCAATCTGATTGATTGCCCACCGTCCCTTTCCTAAAGGGCATTTGTCAGTCCGACTGACCACCCTCTGCGGGGACCCATGCACTCAAACACGCAAAACACCCAACTGAACTCACCTTCAGGATTGCTATGAGATGAGCGTGATGGCCCTCCGCGGGTTAACTTGGCCCTTTCACTAGGCTCCAAGGCGCATAACTCGTAAAGTTGGACTCGGAGATGGCCTGCGTTGGCGTTCCCCTAGGATAAGGAGTGGCATCTCCCCGAAGAGTGAGACCACGCGCCAATGTCGCCACTCGAGTTTTAATGGCATGTCCACACTCGGACCTCAAGTCTATCTCTCCCGAGAGACAAATGAATGCCACCAAGTTTTACTGGGCGATCAACAACACCCGGCCACCCAGGGAACCCTTTAGTCCAGGATCTGTTGCGTATTCGTCCAAGGTGCAGCAGGCTACTATTTGAACATATTCCGAGTGCCCCTGAAGCACTTGCACTTAACCGAAAAGCTTAGTCCATTTGCCCTATGAAACCTCAACCGATTTGGGGGCTAATGATGAGATCACCTATTACAGGTTGGGTCAAGACCTATCATCTGGGGGCCACCTAGGTGTTGGGGAATGTAGTAATTTCAAATTTTTCCTATGCACACGCAAGATCATGGTGATGCATAGCAACGAGAGGGGAGGGTGTTGTCCACGTACCCTCGTAGACCGAAAGCGGAAGCGTTAGCACAACGCGGTTGATGTAGTCGTACGTCTTCACAGCCCGACTGATCAAGCACCGAAACTACGGCACCTCCGAGTTCTAGCACACGTTCAGCTCAATGACGATCCCCGGACTCCGATCCAGCAGAATGTCGGGGAAGAGTTCCGTCAACATGACGGCGTGGTGACGATCTTGATGTTCTACCGTCGCAGGGCTTCGCCTAAGCACCGCTACAATATTATCGAGGATTATGGTGGAGGGGGGCACCGCACACGGCTAAGAGATCAATAATCAATTGTTGTGTCTATGGGGTGCCCCCCTGCCCCCGTATATAAAGGAGCAAGGGAGGGAGGCGGCCGGCCTAGGAGGAGGGCGCGCCAAGGGGGGAGTCCTACTCCCACCGGGAGTAGGACTCCTCCTTCCCTTGTTGGAGTAGGAGAGAAGGAAAGAGGGGGAGAGGAACAAGGAAAAGTGGGTTGCACCCCTTGTCCAATTCGGACCAGAGGGGAGCGCGCGCCTCTTCCTTCTGGCCTCTCTCCTATATTCCCGTATGGCCCAATAAGGCTCATATACTCCCCGGCGAATTCCCGTAACTCTCCGGTACTCCGAAAAATACCCGAATCACTCGGAACCTTTCCGATGTCCGAATATAGTCGTCCAATATATCGATCTTTACGTCTCGACCATTTTGAGACTCCTCGTCATGTCCTCGATCTCATCCAGGACTATGAACTCCTTCGGTACATCAAAACTCATAAACTCATAATATAACTGTCATCGAAACCTTAAGCGTGCGGACCCTACGGGTTCGAGAACAATGTAGACATGACCGAGACACATCTCCGGTCAATAACCAATAGCGGAACCTGGATGCTCATATTGGCTCCCACATATTCTACGAAGATCTTTGTTGGTCAGACCGCATAACAACATACGTTGTTCCCTTTGTCATCGGTATGTTACTTGCCCGAGATTCGATCGTCGGTATCTCAATACCTAGTTCAATCTTGTTATCGGCAAGTCTCTTTACTCGTTCCGTAATACATCATCCTGCAACTAACTCATTAGTTGCAATGCTTGCAAGGCTTAAGTGATGTGCATTACCGAGAGGGCCCAGAGATACCTCTCCGACAATCGGAGTGACAAATCCTAATCTCGAAATACGCCAACCCAACAAGTACCTTCGGAGACACCTGTAGAGCACCTTTATAATCACCCAGTTACGTTGTGACGTTTGGTAGCACACAAAGTGTTCCTCTGGTAAACGGGAGTTGCATAATCTCATAGTCATAGGAACATGTATAAGTCATGAAGAAAGCAATAGCAACAAACTAAACGATCAAGTGCTATGCTAACGGAATGGGTCAAGTCAATCACATCATTCTCCTAATGATGTGATCCCGTTAATCAAATGACAACTCATGTCTATGGTTAGGAAACATAACCATCTTTGATCAACGAGCTAGTCAAGTAGAGGCATACTAGTGACACTCTGTTTGTCTATGTATTCACACATGTATTATGTTTCCGGTTAATACAATTCTAGCATGAATAATAAACATTTATCATGATATAAGGAAATAAATAATAACTTTATTATTGCCTCTAGGGCATATTTCCTTCAGTCTCCCACTTGCACTAGAGTCAATAATCTAGTTCACATCGCCATGTGATTTAATACCAATAGTTCACATCACCATGTGATTAACACCCATAGTTCACATCGACATGTGACCAACACCCAAAGGGTTTACTAGAGTCAATAATCTAGTTCACATCGCTATGTGATTAACACCCAAAGAGTACTGAGGTGTGATCATGTTTTGCTTGTGAGAGAAGTTTAGTCAACGGGTCTGCCACATTCAGATCCGTAAGTATTTTGCAAATTTCTATGTCAACAATGCTCTGCACAGAGCTACTCTAGCTAATTGCTCCCACTTTCAATATGTATCCAGATTGAGATTTAGAGTCATCTGATCAGTGTCAAAATTTGCATCGACGTAACCCTTTACGACGAACCTTTTGTCACTTCCATAATCGAGAAACATATCCTTATTCCACTAAGGATAATTTTGACCAATGTCCAGTGATCTACTCCTAGATCACTATTGTACTCCTTTGCCAAACTCAGGGCAGGGTATACAATAGGTCTGGTACACAGCATGGCATACTTTATAGAACCTATGGCTGAGGCATAGGGAATGACTTTCATTCTCTCTCTATCTTCTGCCGTGGTCGGGTTTTGAGTCTTACTCAACTTCACACCTTGTAACACAGGCAAGAACTCCTTCTTTGACTGTTCCATTTTGAACTACTTCAAAATCTTGTCAAGGTATGTACTCATTGAAAAACTTATCAAGCGTCTTGATCTATCTCTATAGATCTTGATGCTCAATATGTAAGCAGCTTCACCGAGGTCTTTCTTTGAAAAACTCCTTTCAAACATTCCTTTATGCTTTGCAGAATAATTCTACATCATCTCCGATCAACAATATGTCATACATATACTTATCAGAAATGTTGTAGTGCTCCCACTCACTTTCTTGTAAATACAGACTTCACCGCAAGTCTGTATAAAACTATATGCTTTGATCAAATTATCAAAACGTATATTCCAACTCCGAGATGCTTGCACCAGTCCATAGATGGATCGCTGGAGCTTGCATATTTTGTTAGTACCTTTAGGATCGACAAAACCTTCTGGTTGCATCATATACAACTCTTCTTTAATAAATCCTATTAAGGAATGCAGTTTTGTTTATCCATTTGCCATATTTCATAAAATGCGGCAATAGCTAACATGATTCGGACAGACTTAAGCATCGATACGAGTGAGAAATTCTCATCGTGGTCAACACCTTGAACTTGTCGAAAACCTTTTTGCGACAATTCTAGCTTTGTAGATAGTAACACTACTATCAGCGTCCGTCTTCCTCTTGAAGATCCATTTAATCTCAATGGCTCGTCGATCTATGGGCAAGTCAATCAAAGTCCATACTTTGTTCTTATACATGGATCTCATCTCAGATTTCATGGCCTCAAGCCATTTCGCGGAATCTGGGCTCATCATCGCTTCCTCATAGTTCGTAGGTTCGTCATGGTCAAGTAACATGACCTCCAGAACAGGATTACCGTACCACTCTGGTGCGGATCTCACTCTGGTTTACCTACGAGGTTCAGTAGTAACTTGATCTGAAGTTACATGATCATCATCATTAGCTTCCTCACTAATTGGTGTAGTAGTCACAGGAATAGATTTCTGTGATGAACTACTTTCCAATAAGGGAGCAGGTACAGTTACCTCATCAAGTTCTACTTTTCTCCCACTCACTTCTTTCGAGAGAAACTCCTTCTCTAGAAAGGATCCATTCTCAGCAATGAATAACTTGCCTTCGGATCTGTGATAGAAGGTGTACCCAACATTTTCTTTTGGGTATCCTATGAAGACGCACTTCTCCGATTTGGGTTTGAGCTTATCAGGTTGAAATTTTTTCACATAAGCATTGCAACCTCAAACTTGAAGAAACGACAGTTTAGGTTTCTTGCCAAACCATAGTTCATACGGTGTCGTCTCAACGGATTTAGATGGTGCCCTATTTAACATGAATGTAGCTGTCTCTAATGCATAACCTCAAAACTATAGTGGTTAATCGGTAAGAAACATCATAGATTGCACTATATCCAATAATAGTACGGTTATGATGTTCGGACACACCATTATGTTGTGGTGTTCCAGGTGGCACGATTTTGTGAAACTATTCCACATTGTTTTAATTGAAGACCAAACTCGTAACTCAAATATTTATCTCTGCGATCAGATCGTAGAAACTTTATTTTCTTGTCACGATGATTTTCCACTTCACTCTAAAGTTTTTGAACTTTTCAAATGTTTTAGACTTATGTTTCATCAAGTAGATATACCCATATCTGCTCAAATCATCTGTGAAGGTCAGAAAATAACGATACCCGCCGCGAGCCTCAACATTCATCGGACTGCATACATCAGTATGTATTATTTCCAATAAGTCAGTTGCTTGCTCCATTGTTCCGGAGAACGGAGTCTTAGTCATCTTGCCCATGAGGCACGGTTCGCAAGCATCAACTGATTCATAATCAAGTGATTCCAAAAGCCCATCAGCATGGATTTTCTTCATGCGCTTTACACCAATATGACCTAAACGGCAGTGCCACAAATAAGTTGCACTATCATTATTAACTTTGCATCTTTTGGCTTCAATATTATGAGAATGTGTATCACCACAATCGAGATCCAACAAACCATTTTCATTGGGTGTATGACCATAGAAGGTTTTATTCATGTAAACAGAACAACAATTTATTCTCTTACTTAAATGAATAACCGTATTGCAATAAACATGATCAAATCATATTCATGCTCAACGCAAACACCAAATAACACTTATTTAGGTTCAACACTAATCCCGAAAGTATAGGGAGTGTGCGATGATGATCATATCAATCTTGGAACCACTTCCAACACACATCGTCACTTCACCCTTAACTAGTCTCTGTTCATTCTGCAACTCCCGTTTCGAGTTACTACTCTTAGCAACTGAACCAGTATCAAATACCGAGGGGTTGCTACGAACACTAGTAAAATACACATCAATAATCTGTATATCAAATATACCTTTGTTCACTTTGCCATCCTTCTTATCCGCCAAATACTTGGGGCAGTTCCGCTTCCAGTGACCAGTCCCTTTGCAGTAGAAGCACTTAGTCTCAGGCTTAGGACCAGACTTGGGCTTCTTCACTTGAGCAGCAACTTGCTTGCCGTTCTTCTTGAAGTTCCCTTTCTTTCCCTTTGCCCTTTTCTTGAAACTAGTGGTCTTGTTAATCATCAACACTTGATGCTCTTTCTTGATTTCTACCTTCATCGATTTCATCATCATGAAAAGCTCGGGAATCGTTTTCATCATCCCTTGCATACTATAGTTCATCACGAAGTTCTACTAACTTGGTGATGGTGACTAGAGAATTCTGTCAATCACTATTTTATCTGGAAGATTAACTCCCACTTGATTCAAGCGATTGTAGTACCCAGACAATCTGAACACATGCTCACTGCTTGAGCTATTCTCCTCCATCTTTTAGCTATAGAACTTGTTGGAGACTTCATATCTCTCAACTCGGGTATTTGCTTGAAATATTAACTTCAACTCCTGGAACATCCATATGATCCATGACGTTCAAAACGTCTTTGAAGTCCCGATTCTAAGCTGTTAAGCATGGTGCACTAAACTATCAAGTAGTCATCATATTGAGCTAGCCAAACGTTCATGACGTCTGCATCTGCTCCTGCAATAGGTCTGTCACCTAGCGGTGCATTAAGGACATAATTCTTCTGTGCAGCAATGAGGATAAACCTCAGATCACGGATCCAATCCGCATCATTGCTACTAACATCTTTCAACTTAGTTTTCTCTAGGAACATATCAAAAATAAAACAGGGGAGCTAAACGCGAGCTATTGATCTACAACATAGATATGCTAATACTACCAGGACTAAGTTCATGATAAATTTAAGTTCAATTAATCATATTACTTAAGAACTCCCACTTAGAAAGACATCCCTCTAATCTTCTAAGTGATCACGTGATCCAAATCAACTAAACCATAACCGATCATCACGTGAAATGGAGTAGTTTTCAATGGTGAACATCACTATGTTGATCATATCTACTATATGATTCACGCTCGACCTTTCAGTCTCAGTGTTCCGAGGCCATATCTGCATATGCTAGGCTCGTCAAGTTTAACCTGAGTATTCTGCGTGTGCAAAACTGGCTTGCACCCGTTGTAGATGGACGTAGAGCTTATCACACCCGATCATCACGTGGTGTCTGGGCACGACGAACTTTGGCAACGGTGCATACTCAGGGAGAACACTTTTATCTTGAAATTTAGTGAGAGATCATCTTATAATGCTACCGTCAATTAAAGCAAGATAAGATGCATAAAAGATAAACATCACATGCAATCAAAATATGTGACATGATATGGCCATCATCATCTTGTGCCTTTGATCTCCATCTCCAAAACATCGTCATGATTTCCATCGTCACCGGCATGACACCATGATCTCCATCATCTTGATCTATATCAATGTGTCGTCACATGGTCGTCTCGCCAACTATTGCTCTTGCAACTATTGCTATCGCATAGCGATAATTGTAAAGCAATTATTTGGCGCTTGCATCTTATGCAATAAAGAGACAACCATAAGGCTTCTGCCAGTTGCCGATAACTTCAACAAAACATGATCATCTTATACAACAACTTATATCTCATCACGTCTTGACCATATCACATCACAACATGCCCTGCAAAAACAAGTTAGACGTCCTCTACTTTGTTGTTACAAGTTTTACGTGGCTGCTACGGGCTGAGCAAGAACCGTTCTTACCTACGCATCAAAAACCACAACGATAGTTTGTCAAGTTAGTGCTGTTTTAACCTTCTCAAAGACCGGGCGTAGCCACACTCGGTTCAACTAAAGTTGGAGAAACTGACACCCGCTAGTCACCTGTGTGCATAGCACGTCGGTAAAACCAGTCTCGCGTAAGCGTACGCGTAATGTCGGTCCGGGCCGCTTCATCCAACAATACCGCCGAACCAAAGTGTGACATGCTGGTAAGCAGTATGACTTATATCGCCCACAACTCACTTGTGTTCTACTCGTGCATATGACATCTACGCATAAAACCTGGCTCGGATGCCACTGTTGGGGAACGTAGTAATTTCAAATTTTCCTACGCACACGCAAGATCATGGTGATGCATAGCAACGAGAGGGGAGAGTTTTATCCACGTACCCTCGTAGACCGAAAGCGGAAGCGTTAGCACAACGCGGTTGATGTAGTCGTACGTCTTCACAGCCCGACCGATCAAGCACCGAAACTACGGCACCTCCGAGTTCTAGCACACGTTCAGCTCGACGACGATCTCCGGACTCCGATCCAGCAGAATGTCGGGGAAGAGTTCCATCAGCACGACGGCGTGGTGACGATCTTGATGTTCTACCGTCGCAGGGCTTCGCCTAAGCACCGCTACAATATTATCGAGGATTATGGTGGAGGGGGGCACCGCACACGGCTAAGAGATCAATGATCAATTGTTGTGTCTATGGGGTGCCCCCTGCCCCCGTATATAAAGGAGCAAGGGAGGGAGGCGGCCGGCCTAGGAGGAGGGCGCGCCAAGGGGGGAGTCCTACTCCCACCGGGAGTAGGACTCCTCCTTCCCTTGTTGGAGTAGGAGAGAAGGAAAGAGGGGGAGAGGAACAAGGAAAAGTGGGCTGCACCCCTTGTCCAATTCGGACCAGAGGGGGGCGCGCGCCTCCTTCCTTTTGGCCTCTCTCCTCTATTCCCGTATGGCCCAATAAGGCCCATATACTCCCCGGCGAATTCCCGTAACTCTCCGGTACTCCGAAAAATACCCGAATCACTCGGAACCTTTCCGATGTCCGAATATAGTCGTCCAATATATCGATCTTTACGTCTCGACCATTTCGAGACTCCTCGTCATGTCCCCGATCTCATCCGGGACTCCGAACTCCTTCGGTACATCAAAACTCATAAACTCATAATATAACTGTCATCGAAACCTTAAGCGTGCGGACCCTACGGGTTCGAGAACAATGTAGACATGACCGAGACACGTCTCCGGTCAATAACCAATAGCGGAACCTGGATGCTCATATTGGCTCCCACATATTCTACGAAGATCTTTATCGGTCAGACCGCATAACAACATACGTTGTTCCCTTTGTCATCGGTATGTTACTTGCCCGAGATTCGATCGTCGGTATCTCAATACCTAGTTCAATCTCGTTACCGGCAAGTCTCTTTACTCGTTCCGTAATACATCATCCCGCAACTAACTCATTAGTTGCAATGCTTGCAAGGCTTAAGTGATGTGCATTACCGAGAGGGCCCAGAGATACCTCTCCGACAATCGGAGTGACAAATCCTAATCTCGAAATACGCCAACCCAACAAGTACCTTCGGAGACACCTGTAGAGCACCTTTATAATCACCCAGTTACGTTGTGACGTTTGGTAGCACACAAAGTGTTCCTCCGGTAAACGGGAGTTGCATAATCTCATAGTCATAGGAACATGTATAAGTCATGAAGAAAGCAATAGCAACAAACTAAACGATCAAGTGCTATGCTAATGAAATGGGTCAAGTCAATCACATCATTCTCCTAATGATGTGATCCCATTAATCAAATGACAACTCATGTCTATGGTTAGGAAACATAACCATCTTTGATCAACGAGCTAGTCAAGTAGAGGCATACTAGTGACACTCTGTTTGTCTATGTATTCACACATGTATTATGTTTCCGGGTAATACAATTCTAGCATGAATAATAAACATTTATCATGATATAAGGAAATAAATAATAACTTTATTATTGCCTCTAGGGCATATTTCCTTCACTAGGGCCCCACACCATCATTGGTAGGTCTCTGGACCACATGAGCATTCGGATGCGTATAACTGGAAGTCCACTTGGACACCTCGACAGCACTCGGACGCCCACTCTCCAGTCGGCGTGACCACTATCACTCAGACAAGGGAGATGAAGGGACGACTTGGGAGCTGCAACGGTCGAGGAATCTTAAGTCATTCTTTAAGTATAGTCATAGCTACCATTACATGTAACTGCCGCAGTTGCGACTATTTACACCTGTAACTGTCGTAGTTATGGGTATTAACCACCCTAGTGACGTGGGAGTGAAGGAGGCTGCAGTGCA
The DNA here is from genome assembly GCF_018294505.1 of Triticum aestivum. Lineage (NCBI taxonomy): Eukaryota > Viridiplantae > Streptophyta > Magnoliopsida > Poales > Poaceae > Triticum > Triticum aestivum. The sequence continues at coordinate 312,499,358 of NC_057809.1, read as the reverse complement.
CTCCATATAAGCCGTCCTCTTCCTCTAGAGCAAGGGTTAATCATTCTCTGTAATCATACCCCCCCCCCCCCTCAAGAAAACAAGCCTCAAGGCACGAGATGTAGGGTTGTTACCTCCTCCGAGAGGGGCCCGAACTTGTAAACACCGAGTGTTACACCTACGCCGTAGCTAGGCTCTGCCCCTGTTTTGTACCCCTAGTATTCATTGTCAGGATCGTAACCCCGACACCCGTCATCTTTAGGTGCGCCTGCGATGATGTACGGCGCCCCCGCACCGCCCTATGGCGCGCCATCGGCCACTCCGTCAGCAGCATCTGTCGTGCCGACTCTCGGTGGTGCTCCACACCTGAGCTTTTATGCGCCACACTCCGCACACGTGGAGCATGTTGCGACTGTCCTTGGCAGTGCACCCCAGCCCTTCTACTTTACGCACCTCATACCGGTGAAGCTACGCCGAATAACTCTATCATGGCGTGCACATGTGCTGCTACTCCGCAACCATTACTTGGAGGGCTTCGTCGACGGGACACTTCCGTGTTTTTCACCGTATCACCCGACGTACCATGCATGGGTGACTCAGGATGCTGGTCATCTTTACTGCTACGTCTCATAATGTGTGGGTTGCTCTTCACGCCAGCTTTGCGTCTCAGTCGTAGGCGCGAGCCCATGCTATCCGTACACAGCTTGGCGAGGTGAAGCTCCTCGATAGCACCATCAGACTATTTCAACATGGTCACGGGCATGGCGGATACTCTTGCTTCCATTGACCAACCGCTTCGTCACCTTTTCGTCACCTTCCATGGTCACGTGGTTGCACCGCTGGGCCTTTTCTTATGGTCCGCTGAGTCACACGAGAAAAAAGCTAGCTAGTGCTGGTTCATCGAACTCACACCTGTTTATATACGCTTGTCTCAAAAAAAACCTGTTTATATACGCATTTTTTTGCAGGGGATATACGTAAGTTAATTACCTACAATATCAGCAGGACGGTTAGAACGGACGAGGGGCTTGCATATCATGGTTTAATGACGATCCATCAGATAGGGCGGCTGCAAAGAATACACCCGAGCTACATAAGTTACTCTTCTTTTATGTTCAAAACATGTTATGATCTAAGCATCGTGCATATCCCAGTCAAAAAAGAAACATCGTGCATATAATATTTTTGTCTGACTCCAATAGTCCAGGCACATTTACCACAATTATCTTTAGTAATCCAAAACAAAATTAGTATTATATCACACAAATCATTTTCTTTACGTTGTCAAACATATAGCTACACATGCAATAAAAGGATGCAAGGATATTTTTCTTCTCCTGTTGCAACGCACTGGCATATTTGCTAGTAAAAATTAAATGATATTCAATATTATTTCAAAATTAAAATAATGATCGCAATGTTTCTTTTATTCCGTGGCAGCGCACGGGCACTCAACTTTAACTTGTAGATATATGAGTTCAGTAATGTAAGAACAAACAATGCCACGTCCTAGGGTCAAAAAAAAAAAAACAATGCCATGTCCAGATGCCGAGTATAACCACAAAATAGTATCAGATTTAAAGGACACGCGTTCCAGGAAAACTAGTTGAACCAACAGCACGTCTCCTGATCGCGAATTACAAGGTGGTCATGCAGACCTTATGAGATCAAACCGGAAAAGATCAACATTGGTGCTTCGGTAAAGTTTGCTCCATCTACTTTACCTGCAACATGCAATATCACCAATTGATCAAAATATTAAGCAAAGAAAAACATATCGGATAACAAACGAAGAAACTACGCACGCTGGATTGAGAGATGAATCACAACCACAAAATTTTGCAACTTCCGTAGTTACCTCCTTTATTTTAAGGATATACATCTCCATTTGTTTCCATTCAAACACGGTACCCAATTCCAGCATAAATATACTCAACTAGGATCAACATAATTAAACTGGACAATGCTAGCGTAAGCACATGCCAGAATTTAATCGATTTATACAAGCCAAGAAAGTCAATGGCATGCTAAAGCTATCCATTTAACATTCAAGATCCATCCTCACCTATGCAAACAATTGATATCTAGGGCAATACAAATTAGTTGAAGTAGACTACGATGTTGTATTCGCTGATTCAATTTACCGCCCCTATTCGGGAACAGAGTATTAAACAAATACTAAATAGTCTTATAATTGTTTACAGAGCTTATGCTCAGCCTCGAATGAACGGATACTTCACTGACCTCACGTACCCGTATCGGATACCGTATCTGATACGGATACTTCTCCAATACGTGGTGGATATGTATCATGTGAGTATTCAGAAATAAACAATTTAAAACAAAACCGATACTTGTTGGATACTTGGCGGGTGCTTTTTGGATACGTCCCATGGTAGAACCAGGGGTCCTACCGAACCTGCTCCGGATGTTGTAGGGGAAGGATGGAGTGGGACGGGGCGATGATCGGGCGCGCCGGCGGCTGGGCGCCGTCGCGTCGGAGGGAGATGGCGGCGGCTAGGGTTCCGGCTCCTCTGGGAGCCGGGCAATAGGAGTGGGACGGGGCGATGATCGGGCGCGCCGGCGGCTGGGCGCCGTCGCGTCGGAGGGAGATGGCGGCGGCTAGGGTTCCGGCTCCTCTGGGAGCCGGGCAATAGGGATAATAATATTCTTATTGCTTAATTCCAAAAAGAGTCTTACAGCCTATATTTATAACCTAGATAACTTGCATAAGAATTAACCTAAGATAATTTGCATAAGAATTAACCTAAGATAACTTGTGGGCTAAGATTGCCCAGTGGGCCTAGCTAAACCGGCCATAACACTTCTCCCCGCCTGCACAAACAGCTCGAGTGGGGAAGCGCTTGCAGAACTCCCCGAGGCGATCAACCAGCGTCAAACACCTTCTCAACAGCTGGGGTGGCCAGGTCGGCGACGGTGTCCTCCAGAATGTAGTCCGCAACCTCCAGGTAGAAGAGTGGCGGGCAGGCATGGCCGGGCGTGTAGGGCTCGTCGCAGTTGAAGCACAACCCTTGACGGCGACGCTCGAGTAGCTCGGCTGAGGTGAGCCGGCGGAACGGGCACGCCGCGGTCGCGGTGAGGGGTGCCGCAGAAGCTTGCGCAGGCCGACCCTGCGCGGAATCCGGCCCGAGTAGCGACCCAGCGGTCCGGGACGGTGATTCCTGCTGGATGGCCACCGCGCGGCGCTCGAACAAGCGGGCATGGTACATGGCCGACTGGAGATCCTGGGGTCCCCGAAGCTCCACATCCACGCGGATGTGATCCGGAAGTCCACCGACAAAGAGGTCGGCCTGCTGTTGCGCCGTCATGCCCGACGCATGGCATGCCAAGGCCTGGAAATGGTCGGCGAAGTCCTGCACCGTGGAGGTGAAGGGAAGGCGGCCGAGATCCGCCAGGCGGCTCCCGCGAACCGGAGGCCCAAAGCGAAGGAGGCAGAGCTCGCGGAAGCGCTCCCAAGGGGGCATGCTGCCCTCGTCCTGCTCGAGGGCGTAGTACCAGGTCTGGGCTGCACCGCGGAGGTGGTAGGATGCCAGCCAAGTGCGCTCCGACGAGAGCGTGCGCTGGCCACGAAAAAACTGCTCACATTGGTTGAGCCAGTTAAGCAGGTCCTCCGTGCCATCATAAGTGGCAAAATCGATCTTGGCGAACCGTGGCGACGTCTGGGTTGATGCGCCATGGCCGACCGGCTCGGTGATGCGGAGCAGTGATGATGACGGCGCCCGGTCAACGGTGGGGAGGCCGTCGTAGGCCCTCGCGGAGCCGGACGAGGCCCCAGACTGCAGCGTGGGTACCAGTGGGTCCCCGGCCTCTGTGTAAACTGGCGGTGGCGACGTCCCGGTTAGCCAGGCCGAGATCGGGGACGGTGACGGCGGAAACCGGACCTGCTGGATCGGAAGTCCTCCCGGTGTGGACTGGCCCAATCCGGAGCTGGGCGGCGGCGGTGGGAGCTGGACCGGCGGCGTTGGGGACCCGGCAGTGGTCATCGAGGCGGTGGTGATGATGGGCAGCGGCGGCGTGGGTGTTGATGACGACATGATCAAACCTGAGTCTCTGGATACCAAATTGGTAGAACCAGGGGTCCTACCGGACTTGCTCCGGAGGTTGTAGGGGAAGGATGGAGTGGGACGGGGCAATGATCGGGCGCGCCGGCGGCTGGGTGCCGGCGCGTCGGAGGGAGATGGCGGCGGCTAGGGTTAGAGGCGGCTAGGGTTCCGGCTCCTCTAGGAGCCAGGCAATAGGGATAATAATATTCTTATTGCTTAATTCCAAAAAGAGTCTTACAGCCTATATTTATAACCTAGATAACTTGCATAAGAATTAACCTAAGATAACTTGTGGGCTAAGATTGCCCGGTGGGCCTAGCTAAATCGGCCATAACATCCCAGCCCACATAACAAGAGATCGAGTAACCAGGCAACCCTAGTCCCGACGCCCCATCCTTTCCCTCCCCCTCTTTTCTCCCGAGCTCCACAGCAGGCGGCGGCTGCTCACCCAGCGGTGCAGCAGGCCGGCAACGAGCCGACGAGGAGCTGCTCCTCCATCCTCACCGACTCCTCGTCGTCCTCATCTCCGACTCCCCCCTCACCCTCAGCCCCAGCCACCAAGATGTGTACACTGAGCCATTCAGCCGCCAGCCACCATAGCTAAGCTCCCTTCCTCTTCTGTCTTGTCTTTTCTCCTCTCATGATCATCTCCTCTGATCCTCTCCTTCATGGATCCTCCTGCTGAACCTACCAATCTAAGGGAGCCATTGTGGAGCCATGTTGCAATGGCTCAAGCTGCATTAACACAAAACAAAACGAAAATGTGTCCTTGCCTAGTGGTTCTGCAAGTTTTGCTTCATCGAGTGCAAGCACTAAGAGGGGAGAAGGACCAAATACTACATGATCCTCTCCTTCAGATGGCTCCTCCTGCTGAACCTACCAATCTAAGGGTGCCATTGTGGAGCCATGTTGCAATGGCTCAAGCTGCATTAACACAAAACAAAACGAAAATGTGTCCTTGCCTAGTGGTTCTGCAAGTTTTGCTTCATCGAGTGCAAGCACTAAGAAGAGGAGGGGAGAAGGACCAAATACTACATTAAAGAAAGCTTGGGTAAATGATTTACGCAAGCAATTGGATTAAAAAATTGCAAGGTCTTTTTATTCTTAAGGCATGCAAAAAATGTACAGCCAAACCAATCATTTCATTTTCGTGCATCTATATGATTATCTGTTGAAGGAGAGCCTTGGCGCAGTGGTAAAGCTGCTGCATTGTGACCATGAGGTCAGGGGTTCAAGTTCTGGAAACAGCTTCTTACAGAAATGTAGGGAAAGGCTGCGTACAATAGACCCAAAGTGGTCGGACCCCTCCCCAGAGCTACATGCATCTGTTGTTCCTAACTTCTATACCTTTTTTTTAAATAGTAAAACGTATCCTGTATTGGCACTTCTTCAAAATGGCGAATTCGCATATCAGTATCGGCCTAATACTGAGACGCATATCAGTATCGGTGCTTCGTAGTGCTCAGCATAAAAAACTCAACTGGGACTGAATATAACTATGTTTAACAAAAACAAATATTTCCTAGTATCACAGGAAACAGCACAAACATATAGAATTTAATCGACTTCTAAAAGGCCGAGAAAGTCAATGGCATGCTATAGCTAGCCATTTAACATTCAAGATCCATGTTATCTGCTAACTAGAGTTGCTAATTTCATTTTGCCACAATGCAAACAATTGAAACCTAGGGCAAATACAAATTAGTTGAAGTAGACTACGAAGTACTCCCTCCGTTCCGAATTACTTGTCGCAGGTATAGATGTATCTAGATGTATTTTAGTTCTAGATACATCCATTTCTACGACAAGTAATTTGGAACGGAGGGAGTAGTGTTCACTGATTCAATTTATCACCACCTATTCAGGAACAGAGGAGTGTTAAACAAATACTATTTCCAGAGCATCAAAAATTCAACTGTGACGGAATATAACTATGTTTAACAAAAACAAATATTTCCAAGTATCACAGGAAACAACACAAGCATATAGACCTGTCACAATGTATGATTTTCCTTAACCATAGTTGTACGTGGTGATTCTCGCTCGCTCCGCCTCCCTCTCGTGAGTTCATCTATAAGTTCACATACCCATCCCAAAATATGACATGGATTGAAATGGTTTAAATCATCAAACTCTAATTACAATGCACAATTTTAAGAAAATGACTGTACGGCATGCATCCAATATGTCCACATCGGTCATGGCTTAGCCCCTCTTAACGCGTCCCCCACCCCTAGGTTCCTCCTTCCCGCCGTTTCCCCCTCTTCTCGCTCGCTCCGCCTCCCTCTCGTCGCCATGGCCACGACTGAGGCCACAACCATCGCACACCTTTGTAGCACAAGTGGCCAACCTCATCCTTGAGACACATCGTGGTGTCTCAGGAGCACCGTCTGTCTTCCGGCAAGAGGAATGGCCATGGGACGCCTTGAATCGCCATCGACCATGTTGTCTTCCTCGCCAAGGTTGTGTGCCACAGTCACCAAATTCCGCCTCTCTGGCCCATCTCGGCCTCCCGGACCACGAGCTTGAACTGTTGGTGAGCTAGCGCACCTCCCACTTGTGCCCCTAGCAACACCCCCCTGCCCGAGGCAGGCCACCATGGCCGAGCTCGGCAAGCCGTCGTGCCTTGCCTTACACCCTGTCCCTGGCCTTGTCCAGTGTGCTCGTGCGCCCCGCACACCTCCTCCAACAGCCTTGCATGTGTGCGCCTAGCGAGGCCCCGACCGCGCACAAGCTAAGCAACAGTGCACCTCCGCGTTAAAAATCGGCCCTTGTGTCGCTGACATATGGGCCCGGCCTTATTAGTGTATTAGTGTAGGGACTAGTTTAGTTCAGCCATTTAAAAGTGAAGAAAAAATTTCAGTTTATTAGAAAACGCCGACAGGTTTGTTTCTTATAAAAACTGATACACTCACATTGCATAAGCACACAAGCAGCATAGTGGCTAAGGCGCCAGTCTTCCACGCGCAAGACCGTGGTTCGATCCCTGGGACTGCTCTTTTTTCTCCCCTTTTATCTGCGAGCCTCCTACTTCCAGCGTGCAGTAATGGGCCGGCCATGTGCCTGTGGTTATGCCCCTGCTTTTTATTATTTTATTTTTTGCTTTTTTCTTTATCATTTTTATATTTGTTTTTCCTTCTTTAAATTAATCCGGGATTTCTGAAAAATCAAATTTTCAAAAAGTTGTGAGTTTTGAAATAATATATCGGGAAATCATAAAATGTTCATGAATTCAAAAAACTGTTCGCATATTATGAAAAAATTCACGTTTTAAAAGAATATGAAAAAATGTTCATGATTTTGAAAAAATGATCGTGTATTCAACAAATATTTGGTAATTTGAAAATAATGTCAGTGAAATTTAAAAAATGTTGACAAAAATTAAAACAGACCCTTAAATAACAAACAAAACAAACCATCGCTTGCGTAGAGGTTTTATTAGGGGATCTGTAGAGGTCATTTCATGATTTTATCTTGTCCCCCGCGCGTCGCATAAGAAAAAGGTTTCCATGTTATCTACAACGTTGAGCCTCCAAAAATTGACACAACTTCCTATGGGTTCGTTTTTGTAAGATATATGAAAATGACTAAATGTTTATTTTGCCTCCATAAACAACTATGTTTATTCTGGTGCCACGGTTTTTACTGGTTATGGAAAACACCGCTACGCTAGGTCAAGGCAAGAAAAATCATTCATCGGTCTTAGCTCAGGCATGGTCCATCAATGCAGTTTGCTCAGCCAAAAAATATTTCGTTGTGGCGCCTCACCTTACAAAATCAAGTCTTTATTAGACCATCACATTTTCAGTTTTTAAGATGGCCTTTTAAATGTCTCTTATCTCATCAAGACATCATTCAGAGTTTGTGAATTGACATTTTAGAAGTCCTTATCTCATCCTGGCATTTGATTCAGACTTTTTTTATCTCTACCGCATCTGCATAATCTGATTGTTTTTCTTCCGTTGCAACGCACGGGCATATTTGCTAGTTAAAACAATAAATTCTAGAAAATTGTGCAAACTTTAAAAATCCATAACTAACTCAAGAAAACATGTTCAAATATACCAAAATTATCAAAAAAAATGTGTAGATTCTAAATATGCCATTGTTGTGCATGTTAATAACTTCTAAAATTATGTTTAGTGTTGAGCCATGATTAATGTCTTTCTTTTAATATGGAGAATTATGAAAATGCTACATATGATCATTCCGCTCCATTTTAAATGTTTAGCATTCCCTTAAGTTTAATTCCAAACACCACCATATGCCATGTTAACATCATTTAAAAATGGTTTTAGCTAAAACAGGATTAGACCCTATTCTTTGAATGTGTAGTTAATTGAATTGCATTTTAGTTGCAATTCAACTTACACTTAACTTGTTGCTAACATGCATTAGGTCTTTTCAAACATCAACCTCGCCATATCATGCATTGCATATCATTTGCCGTAGTAGTAAAATGCATCATTTGCGCTTTTCCAGTGTTTCTGTTTTTACTCGGTAGGATCCGAAGATGACGTGAGCAACGAGCAAGATCTGACCATGTACCAGGCTACTAGCCCATTAGGCAAGCAAAACCTCCTTGTTCATTCCGACACATCCCATTTAGCGTTTTCTCCCTTGTTCTTGCATTAGCATTATCGATTTAGTTGTCTAGTCTTCAATAGCTAGAGTTCTTATTCTGTTGCATGGCCTATACTTGTCACATGATATTGCCTTTACCTTACATCCTAGCATGTCTGGTAATTGCTTGTGTTATCATGAATTTGGCCCTAAACTCTTGTCATAGTTATGCTATGCTTAGGGTTGTGCGTCAGTCTTGATCCATTTGGGTGATGAATAACGGTGGTGGATATACAATACACATGTTTGTGGCATGCTTTCTAGATATAATTATGTTAAACATGACCAAAAGGCGAACACGGTGGAAGGAAGGCCATGTTGGAGAACACGCTGGTTTGTTCCTCTTAGGTTTGTTCCTCTTAAGCCACTACTAGGACCCAAGTTCTCATTATCTTGATCCAAGATTGAGCGCGCTAATCACACATTGGGTATATGGAACCCCCTCGGCTTAGCACTCTACCTCAAACCTGTCCAAGAGTCACATAGTTCAGGCTTTCCATTTGTAGCACGAGTTGGTAACAAGTGTGATCTGATGGTGGTGTGGTCTTACTATGAGTGGTCCGGTGTCACACAATAGTTGGGTCTATTTTGGAGCTTCTACTGGACTCACGATTCGGGTACAACTCAGGTGGGTGACTCCCTAGACTTGTTTACAGCGTAGGGGAAGTGTCGTGTCGATCACCCTATGCCAGCATAACCCATGAAGTGTACTTCATGATCTTGCATTTAGAGCGGTTGGCACATGTATGGGTAAATTGGTACACCCCTTCGGGGTTAAATCTATTTGCATAGTCGTGTCTGCGGTTATGGACGACTTGGGAGATTGTTACCTGATCATAGAACAACTTTCACAGCTACTTAACAAAATTGCCAAGATAAGTGTGGAAGTCATGGACAGGTACTTGCGGGTGAATCGAAGGAGGATTCATGGTGGTGTATTGATGTGGTAGATAGCTAGATGGACTTGTGTACGCTCTCTTACCTTTGGTAGCCATAGCTTTAGTAGAGCAGGCTGTTGTAGTATGCTAGCACTTGTTGCAGTCAAACCCACATATATCGCTTTCCTTTTGATATTGATGCATATGTGTAGCTAGGTCTGATGTAAGTCTTGCAGGTAAAGTTGGGTACTCAACTTGCTTTACTTATTCTTTTGATTTGAATAATGCAAATCATATCGTAACATCCGGAATATGTGATCTCTAGTGGTGAATAACGATTTTAGCTATGGTTATCCCAGGCAGTGGTCTGGGAAGGGTTATGGACATCATCCAATGTTTTCGAGTCGATGAGTCGACGGGTCACTTGGGAGGGGCGACTCTAGACTAGTCGTGACTAGTCTAGACTCACGGTCGACGAGTCGACATGGCGACGAGTCGACGTGAGTTAAGCAGCAGGCAGTCAGGGGAGGAGCACAAGTGCACAGCAGCAGCAGCAACCAAGGGAGGAGGGGAGGAGCACACCACCACCAGCAGTAACCAGGGCCAACTGAAAGATGGACCACTAGTTATGCACTTCCCTGTGGCCCAAAAGCCCATCTAGTAGCTATATACTCCTCCCGTGACCTAATCCACAATCCACACTCCCTCCTCCCTCACCACAGCCGCCACACATTCTGCTGCCACTCTCTTGCCATCAGTCCACCACTCCTCCCAACGATGGATCTCTCAACTCCCCCGCAGCAGCTCTCTTGCCACCGCTCCTCCTCCCAGCCCGCTCCTCTTGCCGCTTCAGCTTCAGCTTCAACAGCAGTGAGGCAGCACAGCAGCATCAGCAGCAGCACGGCGGCGGGAGAGTACTCCAGATTCAGCGCTGCCTCGAGTCGTTCGACCCAAAAACCGCGACTAGTCGAGACTAGTCACGCGAGTCGCTCGACTCATCCCAGGAGTCGAGTCGAGAGGCTGAGTCGGCCCTGGAAATGCGACTCGTCGACTAGTCGACGACTAGTCGTGACTAGTCGAGTGACTCAAAATCCATGACATCATCAGCATGCACACCTTGTTAAGGCATTTGTTAAATTTACCTGTCCAAGGCATATTTTCTTCTCTGTTGTGAGAACCGCAACTTGGTCGTAAGACCCTTGTATTCATTTGTTAAACTTTAGTCGTTGCACAAGGCGTGCATGTTGCGTGTATGGATATAACGTGAACATTGTGTGGAGAGGCTTAGAATCATTGAAATGCATTTGCTACTGGAATGGCTAGATTTGCATATCGCTGATCCCAGGTCCCGAAAATATGTCCATGGTAAGTCAAATTGTCTACAGCCTGGTCCTTGTAGCCACTCCAAAGGGCACAGGCCCAAGGACATCAGCCCAAGTGCCACCGCTTACGAAGGAGACGTTTCATCAAACTGCATCAAAGGATAAGAAAAACACTCTGGGAGACATAGGAAAAGGGCAAAACATGTTGTAAACCAACACCACGTCCGAGTTCTATCTCCCCACGCGCTCATGCATTGACATGGAGTTTTCCATAGTCGGAGTTATATAAGGGGTACTAGCAGGGCGTAGAAGGGGACCCTCTTCTTTTGTCTAGTGTAGCCTACACCACGTAGAACATTTCTGGCACTTAGGCCCCATTCAAAAGTTCTCTGGCTTCCCAAATTGGCCAGCTTCTCAGCCAGCCAGCCCAAGCCAGCTTTGCACAGAAGCTGCGAAGCGTTTGGCAGCAGCGGCGGCTTCGGCTCCATCAGCATGGGCCAAAGAGGAGAGGCACGGGCTAGTCTAACCGTGGGGTCACTGAGGTAGCTGGTTTGTTCGGGAGTGCTTTTTCTGATCTAAACGGTACCCAGGTCACTTTGGAATGGCATTCTCCTATGAATCATGCAACTCCTGCTTCATCGTTTGGAGGAGCTACGCTTCCGCTGCTCCGCGAAATTGCACTGTGAGAGGGTTGGCTTCGTGAAGCTGGCTTCGCGGAGGTAGGCCGTTCGGCACCGCTCCACATGCGGAGCTGGTGAAACGCAGGGCCAGAGAGGATCCAAACGGGCCCTTACCGTTGCGATCACCTCCGTCAGCATCATAACTCCCCGAGTTTCCTTGACTCAACGAGTCCCCCTCGACATTGTAATCCTCTATATTCTTCACATGTAAAGAAAGAGCACGGCAGGAAGTATGGCTTTTATACAACTTGGAGGCAGGAAGCCGACGATGGGTAAAATTCTCAACAACATTTGCCCTGGTCAAGCATTTGGACTCAAACTCAAGAAGATCCTCCATCTCCATGCTTGGGAAGGGATTGAAAATCCAGAAGCAGGTGGATAGAAGAAAGAAATCAACAAAAGAAGGACATAGAAGCCCACGCATAGATCCACCGAGAAGAAAGATCCGCGTCCGCTGGCCATAGCAGTAATGGAAGTTTTTGGCTAGGAACAGAACATCCTAGTTCCAGGGAAAGGGGACAGGAGTAAGTCAAATAATATTAATGTCTCTGTTTTCTGTGTGCAAGACCACCTGACTTCCTGACATGACGTCCCCTCGACTACAAATTCCACATACTCCCTCTAGTACAACTGTTAGGATCGACGTAAAATCCATCAACATGTAATCTGTCCAGCATCACAATGAGCTAAGCTTAAAGGGGCTTACAACATACTGACATAAGATACAGCTACATGTGAAACTATCTTTCTTAGTGTTAGCCATATGCTGACTTGATATGAGCACATGACAACTTTAGTGGAACCAGATACTTCTCGAAGCATTCCAACAGTATAACTGCACAATCCAAATTTTGGCCAATAAGTCTCCTAAGGCCTTAAATAGTACTGGTGATTCGGCTGACCTACCCATGTATCTCAAGGTATACACCTTTCATAGAAACTCAAGCAATCATTAGTTCATTTCTGTGGATGACTTGTTTCTCATAAACAGAATATGATATAAAAGCTAAGAAATAACTAATCTGGACTTAAAAAATGGTTCATCAACAGAGATCCATAAACGTAGTAACGTAATGAAATTGGCCATTAAGGAATTCAGTGGAATCACTTAGAAGATGAACTGAGATCAATTCATCTGCAAGATGAAAAAAGGATATGATATGGTCTTCCAGAAACATGGGATATCTCTCTGGAAATTCAGTGACTAGAAGTCTAAAAGGAATGGCTAAATACAAACAAATAATGTTTTTCTTTGGATTATTTCACAATAAGACATTACAGAACATAACATGGGTAGTAGAATATTGCCAGGTGATCTACATGCTATTTTTGTTAGTTCCAGAGCTCAACAGAACATATTTCTTTGGCTGTGCAATTGCAAAAGCGGTGTTGTCGAGTCTACAATTTAATCAGCATCTGTTCAAGGTCAAGCATACATTGCCGAAAAGAAATGATTACTTTGTTGCCGGACTGGCAATTGTTTCTGTGTCATCAAGAAGAACCAAAAGAATCGCACTGCCCTGTCTGAGTGATCTATTATGCTTGGCAATTTCTGCTCTACTGGTGGGCTTGGGTGTTGCTATACGGAGCGCCTTGAGATTTACAGCATCTCTATTCTAACCCATCCATCCATGAAATGGATATTCATGTGCGGTTGCCATACATGCAGCTCGACTGGTGATCAGAATCACCATATGCAGGGCAAAAACTAATCAATTTACGAATCATTATGCGTGCAGGTGATGCATTTCGGTCCACTCTTTTGCAAACATCTATTATGCCACAAGCACGTAAGAATCTCAAACAACTTGACGAATCAGGGCTGCAGTAAATTTCCAACGTGTAAATCGATAATCCGTTCGACAGAAGACAGTACTACACAGTCCCCAATAGATAGATCATAGATCTAGGCGAAACACCGCAAAAGCCCTTACCCCTTGAAATCATCCCAAATTCACCCATTAGGTTAGACTGGAAAGAAAAGTGAAGGTCACACGGGGCGTTTACCTCTGGGGGAGATCTAGTGGTGGTTGTCTCCGGCGGGGCGGTAGAGGCGGTTGTAGGCGGCCTCGCCGACAAGGTAGATCCCAAAGGCGACGATGGCGATGCCTAGCCCCGGAGTGGCGTGGCGCAGCTGGTTCCCCACCATAGGGTGCCTCCTCCACTCGTCACGGCGCCGGAAAAACTCGCCCGTCGCGTTCAACCCCTTCCCGCCCTTCGCCATCGCCTCCGCCGCTGTGTACTCTTTCTCTCTCTCTCTCTCTCTCTTCTCTTTCTCTACAGTTGGCGAGGAGGAGGATAGGACAGCCACACTCACAGAGCAGAAGCCCAAATAGTAATATACAGGGCCCAACCCGTTGCGACCTGGGCTTGCGAGCCGAAGAAAATTGGCGATAGAGTTCGAGCCACGGACTAGTTAGAGCCTAAAATCGCCGCATGGGGTGAGCCGGCGTAAAAATTGGGTTTGAGATGAGTTGGTCCCCAGCGGCCGTCTCCAGAATCGTCTCAGATGCGTTTAAAAATAAAATTTGTATAGCAAATTTCGGCACAGTTCGGTGAAGTTCGTCTAAACACAATAAATTTCGGCAAATTTGGGCATATATTAGACATGTTCGCGGATTTTCATTACATAGCAAAATAGATAACTGTAACGCCCCGAGACCGTTGTGCCAGGTGTCGTTCAGTTAGTCGCTATTGTTGCCTTGTCATTTGCTTGCGTGTTGCATTTTGTCTTGTCATCATATGCATTGCATCATCATGTTTTCAAAACTTGCATGTGTCCCGGCCTCCTTGTTCTCTCCGTTGTCCGTTCTGAGCCTAGACACACTTGCACACGCCCGAGGCATGTCCGAAATATTATTTTATAAGTGCCCGGAAAATGTTCTCGGTTTGGGTTGAAAGTTGGCGTGCAGTCTTATTATAGTGTAGATAGACCGTCTGTCAAGTTTCATCGCATTCGGAGTTCGTTTGATAGCCCAACCGTTAAACTACAGCGGCATTATAGCCGGTCTAACGTTGGACATTTTCGGTCTCCAAAAACCATGCCGGGCTGCATCTCGCCCCTCTTCTCTCAGACCAAACTGCTCTCCACATTCCACACTTAACCTCGTTCGCATAACCCCTATCTGCACAGAGCTTCGACTCCTCGCGCGCGTCCGAAAATTGTCCCAGACCTGACCCGAGCAGTCGTCACCGTTGTGTCCGGAACATCCCCAAACATCTACAAAACATCTCCGTTTTGTTAATTGGGCTCCCTAGCCTAATTATCTCGAACCGTCCGATTAAAATCGGAGGGACCAAATACCCCCTAACCTAATCCCACCTTCTATATAACCAGCAACCCTAAAAACTAGGGCGTTTGTCCCCTTCAGCCGACGCCACACTCCAAACCCCCTCGGGATCCATCCCCTAGGTAGCCACCGCATCTTCCTCGTTTTTCTCAGCCACCCAACCAGATCCACTTCCCCCTCCCTCGGATCCACTCCACCAACCACCGCAGCCTTCTCCCACTCAATCTGGACCGCCAGATCTCTGATCCGACGACCCAGGAGGCTCCGATCGCCCCAGCCTTGCCTCCTGCACCCTCCCGCAGAGGCACTCACCTCGACCCCGAGCGGATCGAGCCAGCCATCCCCGCTGGCGATGGGAAGCAGCACCAGCAGGACCCCGCGGCCTCCTCTGATCTCTCCTCGAGCCAACAGGTCCAAAGCCCCGTCCCTATCTCTTCTTCCTCTACCGTTTCTTCTCTCTCTCACGCGTCTCCCCTTCTCTCTGTACCGCTGTAGCAGGGAGCACGTCAGGCGCCATGGCTGCCGAAGAAACTCCGCCGCCTCACCGATTCCACGCCTTCGGGTCGCCATCCCTGCCGGACCTGCAGGACGCCAAGTACAACGTCGTGCTTCTCCTCTATCCCGAGCTCCTCCCATGGCGGCCTCGTTCCTGAGCAAATCGACCCCGCCGCCTCGATTTCCTGTGCCGAAGCACCACCTCGCGCGCCTCCGTCCTTGAGAAGAAGCTCGACCTGCTACCGGCGACCTCGCCCTCCGACGACCTCCATCGCCCAGGGCCCCGGCTGTTGGAAATATGCCCTAGAGGCAATAATAAAAGTATTATTATTATATTTCCTTGTTCATGATAATTGTCTTTTATTCATGCTATAACTGTATTATCCGGAAATCGTAATACACGTGTGAATACATAGACCACAATATGTCCCTAGTGAGCCTCTAGTTGACTAGCTCGTTGTGATCAACAGATAGTCATGGTTTCCTGGCTATGGACATTGGATGTCGTTGATAACGGGATCACATCATTAGGAGAATGATGTGATGGACAAGACCCAATCCTAAGACTAGCACAAAAGATCGTGTAGTTCATTTGCTAGAGCTTTGCCAATGTCAAGTATCTCTTCCTTCGACCATGAGAGCGTGTAACTCCTGGATACCGTAGGAGTGCTTTGGGTGTATCAAACGTCACAACGTAACTGGGTGACTATAAAGGTGCACTACAGGTATCTCCGAAAGTATATATTGTTTTATGCGGATCGAGACTGGGATTTGTCACTACGTGTAAACGGAGAGGTATCTCTGGGCCCACTCGGTAGGACATCATCATATGCGCAATGTGACCAAGGAGTTGATCACGGGATGATGTGTTACGGAACGAGTAAAGTGACTTGCCGGTAACGAGATTGAACAAGGTATTGGATACCGACGATCGAATCTCGGGCAAGTAACATACCGATAGACAAAGGGAATTGAATACGGGATTGATTAAGTCCTTGACATCGTGGTTCATCCGATGAGATCATCGTGGAACATGTGGGAGCCATCATGGGTATCCAGATCCCGCTGTTGGTTATTGACCGGAGAACGTCTCGGTCATGTCTACATGTCTCCCGAACCCGTAGGGTCTACACACTTAAGGTTCGATGACGCTAGGGTTATAAAGGAAGTTTGTATGTGGTTACCGAATGTTGTTTGGAGTCCCGGATGAGATCCCGGACGTCACGAGGAGTTCCGGAATGGTCCGGAGGTAAAGATTTATATATGGGAAGTCCTATTTTGGCCACCGGAAAATGTTCGGGATTTTTCGGTATTGTACCGGGAAGGTTCTAGAAGGTTCCAGAGTGGGGCCCACCTGCATGGGGGACCCACATGGACGTGGGTAGTGGGGGCAAGGCCCCACACCCCTGGTCAAGGCGCACCAAGATCCCCCCTTAGAAGGAATAAGATCATATCCCGAAGGGATAAGATCAAGATCCCTAAAAAGGGGGGATAACAATCGGTGGGGAAGGAAATAATGAGATTTCTTTCCTCCCACCTTGGCCAACGCCCCAATGGACTTGGAGGGCAAGAAAGCATCCTCTCCACCCCTATATATAGTGGGGAGGCGCATGGGAGTGATACATGAAGTTCTGGCACAGCCCTACCTCTCTTCCTACTCCTCCTCTCCCATGGTGCTTGGCGAAGCCCTGCTGGATTGCCACGCTCCTCCACCACCACCACGCCGTTGTGCTGCTGTTGGATGGAGTCTTCCTCAACCTCTCCCTCTCTCCTTGCTGGATCAAGGCGTGGGAGACGTCACCGGGCTGTACGTGTGTTGAACGCGGAGGTGCCGTCCGTTCGGCACTAGGATCATCGGTGATTTGAATCACGACGAGTACGACTCCATCAACCCCGTTCACTTGAACGCTTCCGCTTAGCGATCTACAAGGGTATGTAGATGCACTCTCTTTCTACTCGTTGCTGGTCTCTTCATAGATAGATCTTGGTGACACGTAGGAAAATTTTGAATTTCTGCTACGTTCCCCAACAGTGGCATCATGAGTTAGGTCTATTGCGTAGATTCTTTGCACGAGCAGAACACAAAGTAGTTGTGGGCGTTGATGTTGTTCAATATGCTTACCGTTACTAGTTCAATCTTGTTTCGACGGTATTGTGGGATGAAGCGGCCCGGACCGACCTTACACGTACTCTTACGTGAGACAGGTTCCACCGATTGACATGCACTTGGTGCATAAGGTGGCTAGCGGGTGCCAGTCTCTCCCACTTTAGTCGGAACGGATTCGATGAAAAGGGTCCTTATGAAGGGTAAATAGCAATTGGCATATCACATTGTGGTTTTGCGTAGGTAAGAAACGTTCTTGCTAGAAACTCATAGCAGCCACGTAAAACATGCAACAACAATTAGAGGACGTCTAACTTGTTTTTGCAGGGTATGCTATATGATGTGATATGGCCAAGAAGAATGTGATGAATTATATGTGATGTATGAGATTGATCATGTTCTTGTAATAGGATTCACGACTTGCATGTCGATGAGTATGACAACCGGCAGGAGCCATAGGAGTTGTCTTTATTTATTGTATGACCTGCGTGTCATTGAAGAACGCCATGTAAACTACTTTACTTTATTGCTAAATGCGTTAGTCATAGAAGTAGAAGTAGTCGTTGGCGTGACAACTTCATGAAGACACGATGATGGAGATCATGATGATGGAGATCATGGTGTCGTGCCGGTGACGATGATGATCATGGAGCCCCGAAGATGAAGATCAAAAGGAGCAAAATGATATTGGCCATATCATGTCACTATTTGATTGCATGTGATGTTTATCATGTTTATGCATCTTGTTTGCTTAGGACGACAGTAGTAAATAAGATGATCCCTTACAAAATTTCAAGAAGTGTTCTCCCCTAACTGTGCACCGTTGCTACAGTTCGTCGCTTCTAAGCACCACGTGATGATCGGGTGTGATGGATTCTTACGTTCACATACAACGGGTGTAAGACAGTTTTACACAGCGAAAACACTTAGGGTTAACTTGACGAGCCTAGCATGTGCAGACATGGCCTCGGAACACGGAGACCGAAAGGTCGAGCATGAGTCGTATAGTAGATACGATCAACATGAAGATGTTCACCGATGATGACTAGTCCGTCTCACGTGATGATCGGACACGGCCTAGTTGACTCGGATCATGTGATCACTTAGATGACCAGAGGGATGTCTATCTAAGTGGGAGTTCATAAGATGAACTTAATTATCCTGAACATAGTCAAAAGGTTTTTGCAAATTATGTCGTAGCTCACGCTATAGTTCTACTGTTTAGATATGTTCCTAGAGAAAAATTAGTTGAAAGTTGATAGTAGCAATTATGCGGACTAGGTCCGTAAACTGAGGATTGTCCTCATTGCTTCATAGAAGGCTTATGTCCTTAATGCACCGCTCAGTGTGCTGAACCTCGAACGTTGTCTGTGGTTGTTGCGAACATCTGACATACACGTTTTGATAACTACGTGATAGTTCAGTTAAACGGTTTAGAGTTGAGGCACCAAAGACGTTTTTGAAACATCGCGAAACATATGAGATGTTTTGAGGGCTGAAATTGGGATTTCAGGCTCGTGCCCATGTCAAGAGGTATAAGACCTCCGATGACTTTCTTAACCTGCAAACTAAGGAGAAAAGCTCAATTGTTGAGCTTGTGCTCAGATTGTCTGAGTACAACAATCATTTGAATCGAGTGGGAGTTGATCTTCCAGATGAAACAGTGATGGTTCTCCAAAGTCATTGCCACCAAGCTGTTAGAGCTTCGTGATGAACTATAACATATCAGGGATAGATATGATGATCCTTGAGGTATTCGCGATGTTTGACACCGCGAAAGTAGAAATCAAGAAGGAGCATCAATTGTTGATGGTTGGTGAAACCACTAGTTTCAAGAAGGGCAAGGGCAAGAAGGGATACTTCATGAAACGGCAAATCAGCTGCTGCTCTAGTGAAGAAACCCAAGGTAAAACCCAAACCCGAGACTAAGTGCTTCTGTAATAAGGGGAACAACCACTAGAGCAGAATTACCCTAGATACTTGGTAGATAAGAAGGCTGGCAAGGTCGATAGAAGTATATTGGATATACATTGTGTTAATGTGTACTTTGCTAGTACTCCTAGTAGCACCAGGGTATTAGATACCGGTTCGGTTGCTAAGTGTTAGTAACTCGAAACAAAAGGCTACGGAATAAACGGAGACTAGCTAAAGGTGAGCTGACGATATGTGTTGGAAGTTTTTCCAAGCTTCATATGATCAAGCATCGCACGCTCCCTCTACCAAAGAGATTGGTGTTAAACCTAAATAATTGTTGTTTGGTGTTTGCGTTGAGCATAGACATGATTGGATTACGTCTATCGCAATACGGTTATTCATTTAAGGAGAATAATCGTTACTCTGTTTATTTGAATAATACCTTCAATGGTCTTACACCTAAAATGAATGGTTTATTAAATCTCGATCGTAGTGATACACATGTTCATGCCAAAAGATAGTAATGATAGAACCACCTACTTGTGGCACTGCCACGTAAGTCATATCGGTATAAAACGCATGAAGAAGCTCCATATTGATGGATCTTTGGGCTCACTCGTTTTTGAAAAGTTTGAGACATGCGAACCATGTCTATTGGTGTATATGCATGAAGAAACTCCATGCAAATGGACCGTTTTGACTCACTTGATTTTGAATCACTTGGGACATGCAAATCATACCACATGGGCAAGATGACTGAAAAGCCTCGTTTTCAGTAAGATGTAACAAGATAGCAACTTGTTGGAAGCAACACATTTTGATGCGTGCAGTCCAATGAGTGCTGAGGCATGCAGTGAATATCGTTATGTTCTTACTTCACAGATGATTCGAGTAGATGTTGAGAATATTTACTTGATGAAACACAAGTCTGAATTATTGAATGGTTCAAGTAATTTCAGAGTGAAGTAGAAGATTGTGACAAGAGGATAAAATGTCTATGATATGATCATAGAGATGAGTATCTGAGTTACGAGTTTTGGCACACAATTAAGACATTGTGGAAATTGTTTCACAATTAATACCGCCTGGAACACCATAGTGTGATGGTGTGTCCGAACATCATAGTTGCACCCTATTGGATATGATGCATACCATGATGTCTCTTATCGAACTGCCAGGATAGTTTATGGGTTAGGCATTAAAGACAACCACATTCACTTTAAATAGGGCACCACGTAATTCCGATGAGATGACACCGTATGAATTATGGTTTAGAGAAACCTAAGTTGTCATTTCTTAAAGGTTTGGGGCTGCGACGCTTATGTGAAAAAGTTTCAGGATTAAGCTCGAACCCAAAGCGGATAAAGTACATCTTCATAGGACACCCAAAACAGTTGGGTATACCTCCTAATTCAGATCCGAAGGCAATATGAATTGTTTCTAGAATTGGGTCCTTTCTCGAGGAAAGGTTTCTCTCGAAAGAATTGAGTGGGAGGATGGTGGAGACTTGATGAGGTTACTGAACCATCACTTCAACCAGTGTGTAGCAGGGCACAGGAAGTTGTTCCTGTGGCACCTACACCAATTGAAGTAGAAGCTTATGATAGTGATCATGAAACTTCAGATCAAGTCACTCCCAAACCTCGTAGGGTGACAAGGATACGTACTACTTCAGAGTGGTACAGTAATCCTGTCTTGGAAGTCATGTTGCTAGACAACAATGAACCTACGAGCTATGGAGAAGCGATGGTGGGCCTGGATTCCGATAAATGGCTCAAGGCCATAAAACCCGAGAGAGGATCCATGTATGAAAACAAAGTGTAGACTTTGGAAGAACTACTTGATGGTCATAAGGCTGTTAGGTACATATGGATTTTGAAAGGAAGACAGACAATGATGGTAAGTGTCACCATTGAGAAAGGTCGACTTGTCGTTGAGATGTTTTTCGACAAGTTCAAGGAGTTGACTACGATGAGACTTTCTCACTCGTAGCGATGCTAAGAGTATGTTGGAATTATATTAGCAATTACTGCATTATTTATGAAATCTTGCAGATAGGATGTCAAAACATTGTTTCCTCGACGATTCTTGAGGAAAGGTTGTATGTGATACAACCGGAAGGTTTTGTCTATCCTGAAATATGCTAATAAGTATGCAAAGCTCCAGCAATCCTTCTGAGGACTGGAGTGAGCATCTCGGAGTTGGAATGTATGCTTTGATGATGATCAAAGATTTAGGGTGTATACAAAGTTTATGAGAAACTTGTATTTCCAAAGAAGTGAGTGGGAGCACTATAGAATTTCTGATGAGTATATGTTGTTGACATATTAATGATCAGAAATGACGTAGAATTTCTGGAAAGCATATAGGGTTATTTGGAAAGTGTTTTCAATGGAAAACCTGGATTAAGCTACTTGAACATTGAGCATCAAGATCTATAAGGATAGATCAAAACGCTTAATGGTACTTTCAAATGAGCACATGCCTTGACGTGATCTTGAAGGTGTTCAAGATGGATCAGTCAAAAAAGGAGTTCTTGCCTGAGTTGTAAGGTACGAAGTTAAGGGCATCCATACCTGAGCCCTTGGCGCCTCCCTCCCTCCCGTGACACCTCCTCCTCTCCCGTAGGTGCTTGGCGAAGCCCTGCAGGATTGCCACGCTCCTCCATCACCACCACGCCGTTGTGCTGCTGCTGGATGGAGTCTTCCTCAACCTCTCCCTCTCTCCTTGCTGGATCAAGGCGTGGGAGACATCGTCGAGCTGTACGTGTGTTGAACGCGGAGGTGCCGTCCGTTCGGCACTAGGATCATCGGTGATCTGAATCACGACGAGTACGACTCCATCAACCCCGTTCACTTGAACGCTTCCGCTTAGCGATCTACAAGGGTATGTAGATGCACTCCCCTTTCTACTCGTTGCTGGTCTCTCCATAGATAGATCTTGGTGTTACGTAGGAAAATTTTGAATTTCTGCTACGTTCCCCAAAAGTGGCATCATGAGCTAGGTCTATTGCGTAGATTCTTTGCACGAGTAGAACACAAAGTAGTTGTGGGCGTTGATGTTGTTCAATATGCTTACCGTTACTAGTCCAATCTTGTTTCGACGGTATTGTGGGATGAAGCGGCCCGGACCGACCTTACACGTACTCTTACGTGAGACAGGTTCCACCGATTGACATGCACTTGGTGCATAAGGTGGCTAGCGGGTGCCAGTCTCTCCCACTTTAGTCGGAACGGATTCGATGAAAAGGGTCCTTATGAAGGGTAAATAGCAATTGGCATATCACGTTGTGGTCTTGCGTAGGTAAGAAACGTTCTTGCTAGAAACCCATAGCAGCCACGTAAAACATGCAACAACAATTAGAGGACGTCTAACTTGTTTTTGCAGGGTATGCTATGTGATGTGATATGGCCAAGAAGAATGTGATGAATGATATGTGATGTATGAGATTGATCATGTTCTTGTAACAGGATTCACGACTTGCATGTCGATGAGTATGACAACCGGCAGGAGCCATAGGAGTTGTCTTTATTTGTTGTATGACCTGCGTGTCATTGAAGAACGCCATGTAAACTACTTTACTTTATTGCTAAACGTGTTAGTCATAGAAGTAGAAGTAGTCGTTGGCGTGACAACTTCATGAAGACACGATGATGGAGATCATGATGATGGAGATCATGGTGTCGTGCCGGTGACGATGATGATCATGGAGCCCCGAAGATGAAGATCAAAAGGAGCAAAATGATATTGGCCATATCATGTCACTATTTGATTGCATGTGATGTTTATCATGTTTATGCATCTTGTTTGCTTAGGACGACGGTAGTAAATAAGATGATCCCTTACAAAATTTCAAGAAGTGTTCTCCCCTAACTGTGCACCGTTGCTACAGTTCGTCGCTTCTAAGCACCACGTGATGATCGGGTGTGATGGATTCTTACGTTCACATACAACGGGTGTAAGACAGTTTTACACAACGAAAACACTTAGGGTTAACTTGACGAGCCTAGCATGTGCAGACATGGCCTCGGAACACGGAGACCGAAAGGTCAAGCATGAGTCGTATGGTAGATACGATCAACATGAAGATGTTCACCGATGATGACTAGTCCGTCTCACGTGATGATCGAACACGGCCTAGTTGACTCGGATCATGTGATCACTTAGATGACCAGAGGGATGTCTATCTAAGTGGGAGTTCATAAGATGAACTTAATTATCCTGAACATAGTCAAAAGACCTTTTGCAAATTATGTCGTAAGCTCGCGCTTTAGTTCCACTGTTTAGATATGTTCCTAGAGAAAATATAGTTGAAAGTTGATAGTAGCGATTATGCGATCAGTAGAAAGCTTATGTCCTTAATGCACCGCTCAGTGTGCTGAACCCCAACGTCGTTTGTCGATGTTGCGAACATCGGACATACACGTTTTGATAACTACGTGATAGTTCAATTAAATGGTTTAAGTAGAGGCACCAAAGACATTTTCGAAACGTCGCGGAACATATGAGATGTTTCGAGGGCTGAAATTGGGATTTCAGGCTCGTGCCCACGTCAAGAGGTATAAGACCTCCGACGATTTTCTTAGCCTCCAAACTAAGGGAGAAAAGCTCAATCGTTGAGCTTGTGCTCAGATTGTCTGAGCACAACAATCACTTGAATCGAGTGGGAGTTGATCCTCCAGATGAGATAGTGATGTTTCCTCAAAGTCATTGCCACCAAGTTGCTAGAGCTTCGTGATTAACTATAACATATCAGGGATAGATATGATGATCCTTGAAATATTCATGATGTTTGACACCGCGAAAGTAGAAATCAAGAAGGAGCATCAATTGTTGATGGTTGGTGAAACCACTAGTTTCAAGAAGGGCAAGGGAACAAAGGGATACTTCATGAAACGGCAATTCAGCTGCTGCTCTAGTGAAGAAACCCAAGGTTGAACCCAAACCCGAGACTAAGTGCTTCTGTAATAAGGGGAACAACCACTGGAGCAACATTACCCTAGATACTTGGTAGATGAGAAGGCTGGCAAGGTCGATAGAAGTATATTGGATATACATTATGTTAATGTGTACTTTACTAGTACTCCTAGTAGCACCAGGGTATTGGATACCGGTTCGGTTGCTAAGTGTTAGTAACTCGAAATAAAAGCTACGGAATAAACGGAGACTAGCTAAAGGTGAGCTGACGATATATGTTGGAAGTGTTTCCAAGGTTGATATGATCAAGCATCGCACGCTCCCTCTACCATCGAGATTGGTGTTTGCATTGAGCATAGACATGATTGGATTATGTCTATCGCAATACGGTTATTCATTTAAGGAGAATAATGGTTACTCTATTTTTGAATAATACCTTCAATGGTCTTGCACCTAAAGGAATGGTTTATTGAATCTCGGTCGTAGTGATACACATTTTCATGCCAAAAGATATAAGATAGTAATGATAGTACCACTTACTTGTGGCACTGCCATGTAAGTCATAATGGTATAAAACGCATGAAGAAGCTCCATGTTGATGGATCTTTGGACTCACTCGTTTTTGAAAAGTTTGAGACATGCGAACCATGTCTATTGGTGTATATGCATGAAGAAACTCCATGCAAATGGATCGTTCGGACTCACTTGATTTTGAATCACTTGAGATATGCAAATCATACCACATGGGCAAGATGACTGAAAAGCCTCATTTTCAGTAAGATGGAACAAGATAGCAACTTGTTGGAAGTAACACATTTTGATGTGTGCAGTCGAATGAGCGCTGAGGCATGCAGTGAATATCATTATGTTCTTACTTCACAGATGATTCGAGTAAATGTTGAGTATATTTACTTGATGAAACACAAGTCTGAATTATTGAATGGTTCAAGTAATTTCAGAGTGAAGTAGCAGATCATTGTGACAAGAGGATAAAATGTCTATGATATGATCATAGAGATGAATATCTGAGTTACGAGTTTTGGCACACAATTAAGACATTGTGGAAATTGTTTCGCAATTAATACCGCCTGGAACACCATAATGTGATGGTGTGTCTGAACATCATAGTTGCACCCTATTGGATATGGTGCGTACCATGATGTCTCTTATCGAATTACCACTATTGTTCATGGGTTAGGCATTAGAGACAACCACATTCACTTTAAATAGGGCACCACGTAATTCCGATGAGATGACACCGTATGAATTATGGTTTAGAGAAACCTAAGTTGTCGTTTCTTAAAAGTTTGGGGCTGCGACGCTTATATGAAAAAGTTTCAGGTTGATAAGCTCGAACCCAAAGCGGATAAAATGCATCTTCATAGGAAACCCAAAATAGTTGGGTATACCTCCTAATTCAGATCCGAAAGCAATATGGATTGTTTCTAGAATCGGGTCCTTTCTCGAGGAAAAGTTTCTCTCGAAAGAATTGAGTGGGAGGATGGTGGAGACTTGATGAGGTTATTGAACCGTCTCTTCAACTAGTGTGTGACAGGGCACATGGAGTTGTTCCTGTGGCACCTACACCAATTGAAGTGGAAGCTTATGATATTGATCATGAAACTTCAGATCAAGTCACTCCCAAACCTCATAGGATGACAAGGATGCGTACTACTTCAGAGTGGTACGTAATCCTATCTTGAAGGTCATGTTGCTAGACAACAATGAACCTACGAGCTATGGAGAAGCGATGGTGGGCCCGGATTCCGATAAATGACTTGAGGCCATAAAATCCGAGAGAGGATCCATGTATGAAAACAAAGTGTAGACTTTGGCAGAACGGCTCGATCGTCGTAAGGCTAATGAGTACAGATGGATTTCAAAAGGAAGACGGACAATGATGGTAAATGTCACCATTAAGAAAGCTCGACTTGTCGTTAAGATGTTTTCCGACAAGTTCAAGGAGTTGACTACGATGAGATTTTCTCACTCGTAGCGATGCTAAGAGTCTGTTGGAATTATATTAGCGATTACTGCATTATTTATGAAATCTTGCAGATAGGATGTCAAAACATTGTTTCCTCGACGATTTTAATGAGGAAAGGTTGTATGTGATACAACCGGAAGGTTTTGTCAATCCCGAAAGATGCTAATAAGTATGCAAAGCTCCAGCAATCCTTCTAAGGATTGGAGTGAGCATCTCGGAGTTGGAATGTATGCTTTGATGATGATCAAAAATTTTGGGTTTGTACAAAGTTTATGAGAAACTTGTATTTCCAAAGAAGTGAGTGGGAGCACTATAGAATTTCTGATGAGTATATGTTGTTGACATATTGTTGATCAGAAATGACGTAGAATTTCTGGAAAGCATATAGGGTTATTTTGAAAGTGTTTTTCAATGGAAAGCCTGGATTAAGCTACTTGAACATTGAGCATCAAGATCTATAAGGATAGATCAAAATGCTTAATAATACTTTCAAATGAGCACATACCTTGACATGATCTTGAAGGTGTTCAAGATGGACCAGTCAAAGAAGGAGTTCTTGCCTGAGTTGTAAGGTACGAAGTTAAGACTTAAAGCTCGACCACGGCAGAATAGAGAGAAAGGACGAAGGTCGTCCCCTATGCTTAAGATGTAGGCTCTTCAGTATGCTATGTTGTGTACCGCACCTGAAGTGTGCCTTGCCATGAGTCAGTCAAGGGGTACAAGAGTGATCCAAGAATGGCTCACAGGACAGCGGTCAAAGTTATCCTTAGTAACTAGTGGACTAAGGAATTTTCTCGATTATGGAGGTGGTAAAAGAGTTCGTCGTAAAGGTTACGACGATGCAAGCTTGACACCTATCCGGATAGCTCTGAGTAGAGAGACCGGATACATATAATGGAGCAATAATTTAGAATAGCTCCAAGTAGAACAGTTGTTTGGAATAGCTCCAAATAGAGCGTGGTAGCTGCATCTAGGAGATGACATAGAGATTTGTAAAGCACACACGGATCTGAAAGGTTCAGACCCGTTGACTAAAACCTCTCTCACAAGCAACATGATCAAACATAAAACTCATTGAGTGTTAATCACATAGTGATGTGAACTAGACTACTGACTCTAGTAAACTCTTGGGTATTAGTCACATGGCGATGTGACCTGTGAGTGTTAATCACATGGCGATGTGAACTAGATTATTGACTCTAGTGCAAGTGGGAGACTGTTGGAAATATGCCCTAGAGGCAATAATAAAAGTATTATTACTATATTTCCTTGTTCATGATAATTGTCTTTTATTCATGCTATAACTGTATTATCCGGAAATCGTAATACACGTGTGAATACATAGACCACAATATGTCCCTAGTGAGCCTCTATGTCAGGACCCCGACTCGATGTCACGTCGATCTAGCTGGTAACACCTCATATCACTTTGCGGCCTCACGCACGGTATCCCCACGGGTGTCGTCTTACCTTTTTCCCGGGACCGTTTGCGCCTTTTGGCTCACGTATATGATAGTGTCGCTAGCATCCATATGATAAAGAGCCCGGGCTGACATGACTAGTCGTAAACCCAAAGTGGCACAGACTTACAGGGACAGGCATCCATGACCCAGCTTCGAACGTGTCGGTCATCAGCAAGTGGGTCCGGGCTGTAGCACTGGGCTAGCAGGACTCCGGTAAACCGGGCTGTAGCGGGCTAACAGGACTCCGGTACTCAAAGCGTGACATTTCCCCGAAGGGACAGACACAGGAACGAAGAAGGACACATGCCGGCCAGCCTAAGTGTTCCAGAGCAGTAGCAAGCTACCATGGCTCAGCGGTAACACTAGGAGACATTTCCCGGTAAGCGAGGCTACTAAAGATAAACAACTAGATAGTCAGATCCCACACATACCAAGCATTTCAATCATACACACAATATGCTCGATATGTGCAAATACAACGAAGCATCACAACATGACTCTATGACACAAGTACTTTATTTAAGGCTCAGGGAGCCATACATAACATTCACAAGGTACGGGTCTCACGACCCAACATACAAGTCATACAGTCATACAAGCCAGCAGCGGAAGTACATTGTCTGGGTACAAACAACTAGTGAAATAAAAGGGGCTTGGAAAGCCTAGCTATACTACGTGGTCCATCACAAGCTCAGGGTCACCACCTGGGTCTTTAGCCTACTCGTTGATGTCAACGTCTACATAGAACCCATCAGAAGGGGTTGCAGCGTCTTCTGTAAAAATGTAGATTATAGCAACAAAGGTACTCAGCAAGACTTACATCAGATCCTACATACATGCATATTATCAAGAAGGGTTGGTGGAGTTATTGCAGCAAGCCAGCTTTGACTCTTGGCTAGACTATCCTACGATACTCCAACTTGAAATGTTTTGCGCACACGAGTCCACTACTCACCACTTCAATACACTACCGAGGATCCACCTCCGTCTTCCTACGGAAGAGCCATCCTCAGCACTCACACTTATCTTGAGGCTTTTAGTAGTTTCCATTTACTTGTCTATGAACTGTATAGGCAACCAAGTAGTCCTTTACCGCGGACGCGGCTATTCGAATAGATCATGTTAACCCTGCAGGGGTGTACTTCTTCATACACGCTCTCACCACTTACCGTCGTTTACACGACATGTACTCGGCAACCTTCAAGCGGAAGCCCAACGTGGGTGTCGGCCATGACCTACCTAATCACCTAAGCCTCCAGTCCAGGTTTATCGCCTATTCAGGTTCCATCCGCAGGGAGTCCGGCCGAGGTTTCCCATACGGCCCCGAACGATGTGAACAGGGTTCCCGGGATACCTAACGGGTATTCGGTACACCGTGCCACGTACCTACCGCATCACAGCCCACCCCTACGGTCAGCGCTGTCCACGGCCTCCAGTAGGCTACAAACACCAGAAACTACTTGCAACTCCTGGACGGAGAACTAGGGTGAATAAGAAGTCGAGAGGGTCCATTGGTTTCGGGCCCAATGCATGGTAGTAGCTGATTCTTAAATCACACATACAGATCTCAGTGCTTAAGGTCGGCTTCAATGAAACAACCCACCATGTACTCCTACATGGCCTCTCATCGATACCTTTACCAAATCGTGTTCACCACACCACTCTCATTACCGACATTAACATTTCACTCTAGCCCATCACCCAGATGAACCAGACCTGACACGACTCTAAGCATAGCAGGCATAGCAAGGTAGGAACAACACATACATATGGCTCAATCAACTCCTACACATGCTAGTGGGTTTCATCTAGTTACTGTGGCAATGACAGGTCATGCAGAGGAAATGGGTTCAACTACCGTAGCACACAGCAGGTTGAATCGCGTTGTCTTAATGCAGTAAAAGAGAGCAGGAGCGAGAACATGGGATTGTATCGATATGATCAAATGGTTGGTTGCTTGCCTGATGGTTCGATGCACGGATACGGTTCTTCGTTAGGGTGATCACGGTACTCCTCGGGGACAGATCCTGTCGCAAAGGACATCGATACACAAGCATCACCAAACAATGTGCAACAATATGATGCGTGCATGAAACATGGCAATATGAGTGTGTTGGGCTAATGCAACTAAAACCAGAAGGGTTTGAATAACTCAAACATGGCCTTTTTAAGTGCTTTTCCTTATTCTGTTTATAACATCAATTTAACTTGTTTGATCATGCATGAAAATAGTACAGATGGATAGATTGGATTTTTCTGATCATTTTTCATATATAATTTGTCCAATTTGGAGTTACAGAATAAAAGTTATGAATTTTTGAAGTTTAAATAATATTCTGGAATTTCCTGATTTAATTTAAATCCAGAAAATCAATTACTGCGTCAGCCTGACGTCAGTGTGACGTCAGCAGGTCAACGGAACAGGTCTGGGTCAAACCTGACAGTGGGTCCCGCATGTCAGGGTGATTATTTTAATTAAAATTTAATTAAAACTAATCCTGTTTAATTAGCAGGGCTGGGCCCCACCTGTCATTGACTCAGGGGAGTCAACCAGGGCCCACCCGTGGTCAAAGTCAAAGCCGGCTGCCGGCGTTTAGTCGCCGGCGAGCCCGACGCGGCGGCGGAAGTGGTTTTGGTCATTTCGGCCACCAAAGGGGCCGCGGAGACCACCGGAGTGGAGCTGAGGTCGACCCGCAGCTCTTGGCGGAGTCCGTTGGGGTCGGGGTGGCCGGAGTCGACGCCGGTGACGACTTTGGCGGCCACCGAGGTTCGGTCGGAGGTGAACTTGGTGCTAGAGGGTTCGGTGAGGCTCGTGGAGTGGCTAGCTAGGTGCTGTGGGATGCGGTGAGCAAGATGGACACCATCTTGTGGCCGGAGGATGACCGGGAGCACGTCGGCGACGAGGTCCACGGCGGTGGGTGCGGTTGAGCTCCGGGAGGTTGCTACACGGCTCGGGAGCAAGAACGGAAGGGAGGGGAAGATAGCTAAGCTCACAGTGAGTGCGACGGAGTCCCTGGTGCGGCCGGAGATGGACCGGAGCGACGATGGCGTTGAAGGGGATCTCCGGCGACGGTGAGCTCGGGCGAGGTCGGTGCGGTGGTCTCGGGCGTTGCGAGCGCTCGGGGCTCGGCTGCTCGATGAAGTGGACAGCGGCGGAGCTCCTGGACACGGTGAGACGGCGTGGGGTGGTCGGAGGGCGTGGCTACGGCGAGGGGGTGGCGGCGATGGCGTCGGCCATGGCTGGGGCGTGCGAGGGGGAGGAGCTGGAGAGGAGAGGGGGTGTCTGGGGGGTTCGGGGGAGAGAGAGAGGCCGATCCACGGCGTTAGCCGGGCGAGGGAGGCGGCGAGGCGGCGAGCAGCTGCGTGGCGAGCTGCGGTGCCGCCGCCGAGCACCTTGGTTGCCTGCCTGGCGAGCCAAGCAGCTCGCTGGAGCGGTGGCCGGGCTGGGCCGGCCAGGTGGGCTGGCTGGTGGGCCGGCGGTGGCGCCAGGTAAGTTTTCCCCTTATTTTCTGTTTCTGTTTTTATTTAATATATCTGCAACTTTGTTGAATTAAATAAAATACCTAGGCAAGTTCAAAAATCACCAAACTATTCCTGGCCCATAGTTGGATTATTTCCAACATGAAACATTTTAGTTTGGAGATATTTGAGCATTTAAATATTTTATATTATTTTAAATGCCCAAATTCAAATATTTATGATTTAATTCAAAAACCCTAGGATGGCCTAGGAAAATGTGCACCATTTTTGGCAGAGGTTCTGAACCAAGGCAAAAATGATGGGCATTTTAGAAGGGCATTTCAGGTTCATTGAAAAATTATTTTAGTAACCCTAGTTGGTTTCAGAGGGGACTGGGGGTTCTGTCATCCCCATTTCAAGTTTCTGATGAAAGAGTAAACATGATGCAACACTCTAATGCATGACTAGCTAGGGTGTGACAACTCACCCCCACTCAAAAGAATCTCGTCCCGAGATTTGGGTTCCTCCGAGAAGAAGGCGGGATACTCGAGTCGAAGACGATCCTCCCTTTCCCAAGTTGCTTCATCTTCAGAATGGTGCGACCATTGAACCTTGAGAAACTTGATATTATGACGTCGCGTGGTACGTTCGGCTTGATCGAGGATACGAATGGGGTACTCTCGATATGTAAGATTATCTTGGAGATCAAGCGTTTCGTGGTCCACTCCACGGATAGGATCCGAGAAGCAACGCCTGAGTTGAGAAACGTGGAAGACATCGTGAACTCTGGAGAGGTGCGGAGGTAGTTCCAATTGGTAGGCAACTTCTCCTCGTTTGGCAAGAATGCGAAAAGGTCCAATGTAACGAGGAGCCAATTTGCCTTTGATACCGAAACGATGGGTTCCCTTCAGAGGGGTGACCCGAAGGTAAGCCTTCTCGTCAACCTCGAAAGTCATAGCCTTATGTTTTCGGTCATATTGACTCTTTTGACGGGATTGGGCTGTTTTCAACTTTTCACGAACGATACGAACTTGTTCTTCTGCTTCCTGAATCATATCCGGGCCAAAGAATTGTCTTTCCCCGGTCTCTGACTAGTTAAGGGGTGTTCGACATCGTCGTCCATAGAGAACTTCAAAAGGGGCTTTACCCAAGCTAGATTGATAGCTGTTGTTGTAAGCGAATTCGGCAAATGGAAGGCACTTCTCCCAGTCCATTCCGAACGAGATAACAGAGGCTCGAAGCATGTCTTCTAGAATCTGATTGACGCGTTCCACTTGACCACTTGACTGAGGGTGGAAAGCGGTGCTAAAGGAGAGACGAGTTCCCATAGCATTTTGGAAACTTTCCCAAAATCGAGAGGTGAAAAGACTTCCTCGATCCGAATTGATTTCCAAAGGAACACCATGGAGGGACACTATTCGGGAGATGTATAAGTCTGCCAGCTGGCTAGCGGTTATACTCTCACGAACAGGTAAGAAATGAGCTACTTTGGAAAGACGATCGACCACGACGAAAATAGCATTATTCCCTCTTTTGGTCCTGGGAAAACCGGTAATGAAATCCATACCAATTTTATCCCATTTCCATTCAGGAATAGCTAAGGGTTGAAGGGTGCCAGCAGGCCGTTGATGCTCTGCTTTTACACGACGACAGACGTCGCAATTAGCAATATACTGAGCGATTTCTCTCTTCATCCTAGTCCACCAGAACCTCTGGCGTAGGTCCTGATACATCTTAGTACTACCGGGATGAATGGTGAGAGGAGATTCATGAGCTTCCTTAAGGATCAATCGCCTCAGATTGCGCACCTTGGGAACCACTAGTCGATCCCCGAAGTATACGACTCCTTGATCATTAACGGAGAAACAATTCGCAATTCCTTTCTGAATGTTTCTCTTGATGCGGGAGATTCCCGGATCTACCTTCTGCGCTTTGATAATTTGATCCGTAAGGGTAGGTTTTGCCACCAAGGTGGAGAGAAAACCTTGAGGTACAATGTGAAGGTTAAGCTTCCGAAATTCCTCATGGAGAAGCGGTTGACTTTGTTGTAACATCAGGTTGTTACAATAAGATTTACGACTTAGCGCATCAGCCATGACGTTGGCTTTCCCTGGGGTGTAGGTTATTCCTAAGTCGAAGTCTGTGATCAATTCAACCCAACGTCTTTGCCTGAGATTCAGATCCGGTTGGGTGAAGATGTACTTCAGACTTTGGTGATCAGTGAATATTTCGCAACGATTACCGAGGAGGTAATGTCGCCAGGTCTTAAGTGCATAGACTACGGCTGCAAGTTCTAGATCATGAGTAGGATAATTCTCCTCATGTGGGTGCAATTGCCGTGAAGCGTAAGCAATTACGTGTCGATCTTGCATGAGAATGCAACCTAGTCCTTGTCGCGAGGCGTCGCAGTAGATAACAAAGTCCTTGGAGAAGTCTGGCGGTACTAGCACGGGAGCAGAGGTCAGGCGTCTTTTCAGTTCCTGAAAGCTGTGCTCACATTGTGGAGTCCATTCGAACTTCTTATCTTTCTTGAGGAGTTCGGTTAGAGGTTTAGCAACTTTGGAGAAGTTCTCGACAAAGCGACGAGAATAGCTCGCTAAGCCTAGAAAACTCCGAACTTGCTTGACCGATTCGGGTGGAGTCCAATCAAGGATGGCTTGAACTCGCTCAGGGTTAACAGCAATACCTTTACCCGATATTACATGACCCAGATAGGTCACTTCTGACAACCAGAATTCACATTTTGAAAATTTGGCATAAAGGCGATGCTCTCGAAGTTTCTTCAACACTAGCCTTAGATGTTCGGCATGTTCTTCCTTGTTCTTGGAGTAGATGAGTATATCATCGAGATAAACTACGACGAATTTATCCAAATACTCCATGAAGATTGAGTTCATTAACCGAGAAAAGGTGGCTGGAGCGTTGGTTAAACCGAAGGACATGACGGTGTACTCGTATTGGCCATAACGAGTAACAAAGGCCGTTTTAGGAATGTCCCCGTTTCTGATTTTGATTTGATGGTAGCCCAACCTCAAATCCATCTTGGAGAAGACTGAGGATCCAGCAAGCTGATCATACAGATCGTTGATCCTGGGAAGTGGATATTTGTTCTTGATTGTGACCAAATTGACAGGTCGGTAATCTACAACCATCCGGTCCGTACCATCTTTCTTCTTGACGAATAGGACGGGGCAAGCCCACGGAGATGAACTAGGGCGGATGAAACCCTTTTTCAAGGATTCATCGAGTTGTTTCTTGAGCTCGGCTAGTTCTAGGGGTGCCATCTTATAAGGTCTTCTAGCAATCGGAACGGTTCCTGGAATGAGGTCGATTACGAACTCAACATCCCTGTCAGGTGGAACACCTGGCAATTCCTCTGGAAAGACATCCGGGAAGTCACGGACTACCGGAACGTCCTCAAGGTCTGGCAAAGGGCTGGCGTTAAGAGAATATAATTGTCGCTTGGCTATTCGGGTCAAGACATTGACTATCTTTCCCGAAGGATGGGTGAGTTGAACAGTCCTAGAGAAGCAATCAATTTTGGCTTGATGAGCTGACATCCAGTCCATACCCAAAATGATATTAATATCCGAAGATTTAAGGGCTATCAAAGATGCAAGGAAAACAAGTCTGTCGACTTGGATCTCATTTCCATAACTTACCCTAGAGGTCTGCCATCTAGACCCAGGGGTAGAGATTTCCATAGTGGATGGCAAGTCACAGAATGCAACGTTATGCAAACGAGCATAATTTTCAGATATAAAAGAATGAGAGGCTCCTGTATCGAAAAGGACAGATGCCGGGTGGCAATTAACAAGAAGCGTACCGAGAACGACGTTGGGGTCCTCTTGAGCTTCTTCGGCAGAGATACAGTTGACATGGCCACGTGAAGCGGTGACCGGTTTGGCATGGAACACCTTCCCTGTCGGCTTGCCACGGCCAACAGCTTTAGCAGATTGATTGGGGTTGGTCTGGGGACACTCACGCATATAGTGACCAGATTCCCCACACTTGAAACAAGTCACGGAACTGGTACGTGGAGGAGCATTATTGGATGGACCCCCATAGGGCTTGGTTGGTGCAGACTGTTGAGCGGGGCGAGGCGCCTGGAAAGATGGCCTCGGTGTGAACCTGGGTGGCAGGGCGGTGTTGGGTACCCACACGCGGCGCTTCTGAGGACCAGCACCGGATGAGGAACCCAGGTCACGGCCATGCTTGCGTGTTGCGTCATAGTCAGTCTGACCAGTTTCAGCACTGATGGCTTTGTTGACAAGTTTCGAAAAAGATGTGCACTCATGCAGACGGAGGTCGCGGCGAAGCTCAGGACTAAGGCCCTTACGGAACCTTGCTTGCTTCTTGGCGTCAGTAGACACTTCCTCAGTTGCATATCGGGCGAGATTACCAAACTCTCTGCTATAGACGTCCACAGAAAGTCGGCCTTGGGTGAAACTGCAAAATTCTTCACGTTTACGGTCCATGAGACCCTCTGGAATGTGATGTTCACGGAAAGCCTCGCTGAACTCAGCCCAAGTAGTGACATGGCCCGCTGGGCGCATGGCTCCATAATTCTCCCACCATAGACTGGCGGGGCCTTCAAGATGATATGCGGCAAAGGTGACCTTGTCAGCCTCCGCTACCAGCGCGGAACGCAGTTTGTGAGAGATACTGCGAAGCCAGTCATCAGCGTCGAGAGGCTCGACGGAGTGGTGGAACGTGGGTGGATGCAATTTGATAAAATCACTGAGTGACACCACGTTAGCCCTCTGATGGTGTGTTGTATTCTGTTCAATACGCTCCAACAAACGGTTTGTCTCCCGCTTGTTTCTCTCAGCTTCCATCATAACCTCGGCTAGTGAAGGAGGATGAGGCAGATTTTCATTCCTGGCTTCACTGCCTTCGGCCTGCTCTTGGGAAGCAGGGTTAGCGCGCGTGTTGACCATCCTAGGTAAACAAGACAATGATTTAGTCAGAATGATAAAATTCCGACATAGGATACATAAGGTAAGGAATAACTCGGAATGCAAGATGATCATCCGTATGACATGGTAGATACAGAAACTGCTTCTTTTATTCCATCGTCATACACACCATACAAGGTTTAGTACAAGACCAAACAAAGTACTATTACGGTGAGAAAAAGGATTACATCTCATCGGAGGCATTCCAAGCTCCTATACATTATTTTTCTACACCTCCGGAAAGAGTACAAACTAGGTCATATCCCACGAGTTACGCGGGACGATAGACGACACAGCTAGTGCGAACTAGGGATACTATCACTAACTCAGACCGATCCGTAGTAGTCCTCGTAGAAGTCACCTCCATAGCCTGGAAGCTCAACATGATCATCCGGAAACAGACGGTCTCGCGGAGCTTGTGGACCATAGGGGCTAGGATGAGGTCTTGGACCAACAAACGGTGGCCTGCGGGGACCGCGAGGTGGGGTGATGCCTCCTACATCACGCCAAACCATCACGTCTGGCAGAGCAGATCTCACAGGATAGAGATCGCGCATATCTGAGAATCCAGCTTGTACCGCCGGTGCGAACCGAGTCAAAGTGGCCCAGTGGTCAGCACGGGTATTGAAGAGCTCTAACCTTAAGGCCCGATTTTCACGGTCCTTATCCTCGAGCATCTCAGCAGTGGTGCGAGTCCGTGAATCCTCCTGAGTGGAGTCAGCATAGATAGCCTGGAGATACCCTTGTGCCCCAGGAAGCGATCCTGGCATATACCGGAAATCAGAGTCCCGAAATAAACCAGATCTGACTCGCATAATGGTCATCATAGAGTAGGCGGCGTCCTGCACAGCCATCTCAATAGTAACCCCGAGTCCATAAGAACAGTGAAGAGGCTCGGTGGATCCAGGATAAGATGGAAATATCCTGACAGTGCAGAGATACTGGCTTTGATTAAAATCTTGGAATTGCTCTTCGACCGTGTACTCAGGATACCAGCGGTATCCAGCCTCAGTCATTACCCTGACCAACTTAGCAGTATGGCCGGGTACATCTAGGCATCGAGTCAGGCGAACCACTTGATTGAGGTCGCGAGTGGCCATCTGAAAGCATAATCATAATGCAAAGACATTAGAATTTCTAGCAAAATTTCGGCAGCATAACAGCTGTAAATGCTCAAGAAGGATTTTGAGACATTTGACAAAGGATTTCGTACACACTCAACATCATCATATCAAAGTTCTGAAACCATTATGGCAACATAATGTGGTAGTAGAACTGAACTAGGCTTGTATCCATCAAACTTATAAGGTACTACTGATTAGTAACACGTGATCCTAATAGAGAGAATAGATCCTAATTCCTTAACCCCCGGTGGAAGAATGGACTGACTCAGATCAGAATGTCATAAGATAGAGGAGTAAAAGAGCCTTACGTTCCAACCCACAAACAATTCCCCTACATATAACTAAAGAATTTCTAGACTCAACATCGACCAGTTTGGCTTGGAGAACCTACAGGCAGTCCGGCTCTGATGCCAACGCTGTCAGGACCCCGACTCGATGTCACATCGATCTAGCTGGTAACACCTCATATCACTTTGCGGCCTCACGCACGGTATCCCCACGGGTGTCGTCTTACCTTTTTCCCGGGACCGTTTGCGCCTTTTGGCTCACGTATATGATAGTGTCGCTAGCATCCATATGATAAAGAGCCCGGGCTGACATGACTAGTCGTAAACCCAAAGTGGCACAGACTTACAGGGACAGGCATCCATGACCCAGCTTCGAACGTGTCGGTCATCAGCAAGTGGGTCCGGGCTGTAACACTGGGCTAGCAGGACTCCGGTAAACCGGGCTGTAGCGGGCTAACAGGACTCCGGTACTCAAAGCGTGACATTTCCCCGAAGGGACAGACACAGGAACGAAGAAGGACACATGCCGGCCAGCCTAAGTGTTCCAGAGCAGTAGCAAGCTACCATGGCTCAGCGGTAACACTAGGAGACATTTCCCGGTAAGAGAGGCTACTAAAGATAAACAACTAGATAGTCAGATCCCACACATACCAAGCATTTCAAACATACACACAATATGCTCGATATGTGCAAATACAACGAAGCATCACAACATGACTCTATGACACAAGTACTTTATTTAAGGCTCAGGGAGCCATACATATCATACACACAGGTACGGGTCACACGACCCAACATACAAGTCATACAGTCATACAAGCCAACAGCGGAAGTAACTTGTCTGAGTACAGACAGCTAGTAAAATAAAAGAGGCTTGGAAGCCTAACTACACTATGTGGTCCATCACAAGCTCAGGGTCACCACCTGGGTCTTTAGCCTACTCGTTGATGTCAACGTCTACATAGAACCCATCAGAAAGGGTTGCAGCGTCTTCTGTAAAAATGTAGATTATAGCAACATGAGTACAAAGGTACTCAGCAAGACTTACATCAGATCCTACATACATGCATAGTATCAAGAAGGGTTGGTGGAGTTATTGCAGCAAGCCAGCTTTGACTCCTGGCTAGACTATCCTACGATACTCCATTTGAAATAGTTTTGCGCACTCGAGTCCACTATTCACCACTTCAATACACTACCGAGGATCCACCTCCGTCTTCCTACGGAAGAGCCATCCTCGGCACTCACACTTATCTTGAGGCTTTTAATAGTTTCCATTTACTTGTCTATGAACTGTATAGGCAACCAAGTAGTCCTTTACCGCGGACGCGGCTATTCGAATAGATCATGATAACCCTGCAGGGGTGTACTTCTTCATACACGCTCTCACCACTTATCGTCGTTTACACGACATGTACTCGGCAACCTTCAAGCGGAAGCCCAACGTGGGTGTCGGCCACGACCTACCTAATCACCTAAGCCTCCAGTCCAGGTTTATCGCCTATTCAGGTTCATTGAAGAATTATTTTAGTAACCCTAATTGGTTTCAGAGGGAACTGGGGGTTCTGTCATCCCCATTTCAAGTTTCTGATGAAAGAATAAACATGATGCAACACTCTAATGCATGACTAGCTAGGGTGTGACAACTCACCCCCACTCAAAAGAATCTCGTCCCGAGATTTGGGTTCCTCCGAGAAGAAGGCGGGGTACTCGAGTCGAAGACGATCCTCCCTTTCCCAAGTTGCTTCATCTTCAGAATGGTGCGACCATTGAACCTTGAGAAACTTGATATTATGACGTCGCGTGGTACGCTCGGCTTGATCGAGGATACGAATGGGGTACTCTCGATATGTAAGATTATCTTGGAGATCAAGCGTTTCGTGGTCCACTTCACGGATAGGATCCGAGAAGCAACGCCTGAGTTGAGAAACGTGGAAGACATCGTGAACTCTGGAGAGGTGCGGAGGTAGTTCCAATTGGTAGGCAACTTCTCCTTGTTTGGCAAGAATGCGAAAAGGTCCAATGTAACGAGGAGCCAATTTGCCTTTGATACCGAAGCGATGGGTTCCCTTCAGAGGGGTGACCCGAAGATAAGCCTTCTCGTCAACCTCGAAAGTCATAGCCTTATGTTTTCGGTCATATTGACTCTTTTGACGGGATTGGGCTGTTTTCAACTTTTCACGAACGATACGAACTTGTTCTTCTGCTTCCTGAATCATATCCAGGCCAAAGAATTGTCTTTCCCCGGTCTCTGACCAGTTAAGGGGTGTTCGACATCGTCGTCCATAGAGAACTTCAAAAGGGGCTTTACCCAAGCTAGATTGATAGCTGTTGTTGTAAGCGAATTCGGCAAATGGAAGGCACTTCTCCCAGTCCATTCCGAAAGAGATAACGGAGGCTCGAAGCATGTCTTCTAGAATCTGATTGACGCGTTCCACCTGACCACTTGACTGAGGGTGGAAAGCGGTGCTGAAGGAGAGACGGGTTCCCATAGCATTTTGGAAGCTTTCCCAGAATCGAGAGGTGAAAAGACTTCCTCGATCCGAGTTAATTTCCAAAGGAACACCATGGAGAGACACTATTCGGGAGATGTACAAATCTGCCAGCTGACTAGCGGTTATACTCTCACGAACAGGTAGGAAATGAGCTACTTTGGAAAGACGACCGACCACGACGAAAATAGCATTATTCCCTCTCTTGGTCCTGGGAAACCCGGTAATGAAATCCATACCAATTTTATCCCATTTCCATTCAGGAATAGCTAAAGGTTGAAGGGTGCCAGCAGGCCGTTGATGCTCCGCTTTTACACGACGACAGACGTCGCAATTTGCAATATACTGAGCGATTTCTCTCTTCATCCTAGTCCACCAGAACCTCTGGCGTAGGTCCTGATACATTTTAGTACTACCGGGATGAATGGTGAGAGGAGCTTCATGAGCTTCCTTAAGGATTAAACGCCTTAGGTTGCGCACTTTGGGAACCACTAGTCGATCCCCGAAGTATACTACCCCTTGATCATCAATGGAGAAACAATTCGCAATTCCTTTCTGAATGTTTCTCTTGATGCGGGAGATTCCCGGATCTACCTTCTGTGCTTTGATAATTTGATCCGTAAGGGTAGGTTTTGCCACCAAGGTGGAAAGAGAACCTTGAGGTATAATGTGAAAGTTAAGCTTCCGAAATTCCTCATGGAGAAGCGGTTGACTTTGTTGTAACATCAGGTTGTTACAATAAGATTTACGACTTAGCGCATCAGCCATGACGTTGGCTTTCCCTGGGGTGTAGGTTATTCCTAAGTCGAAGTCTGTGATCAATTCAACCCAACGTCTCTGCCTGAGATTCAAATCCGGTTGGGTGAAGATGTACTTCAGACTTTGGTGATCAGTGAATATTTCGCAACGATTACCGAGGAGGTAATGTCGCCAGGTCTTAAGTGCATAGACTACGGCTGCAAGTTCTAGATCATGAGTAGGATAATTCTCCTCATGTGGGTGCAATTGCCGTGAAGCGTAAGCAATTACGTGTCGATCTTGCATAAGAATGCAACCTAGTCCTTGTCGCGAGGCGTCGCAGTAGATAACAAAGTCCTTGGAGAAGTCTGGCGGTACCAGCACGGGAGCAGAGGTCAGGCGTCTTTTCAGTTCCTGAAAGCTGTGCTCACATTGTGGAGTCCATTCGAACTTCTTATCTTTCTTGAGGAGTTCGGTTAGAGGTTTAGCAACTTTGGAGAAGTTCTCGACAAAGCGACGACAATAGCTCGCTAAGCCTAGAAAACTCCGAACTTGCTTGACCGATTCGGGTGGAGTCCAATCAAGGACGGCTTGAACTCGCTCAGGGTTAACAGCAATACCGTTACCAGATATTACATGACCTAGATAGGTCACTTCTGACAACCAGAATTCACATTTAGAAAATTTGGCATAAAGGCGATGCTCTCGAAGTTTCTTCAACACTAGCCTTAAATGTTCGGCATGTTCTTCCTCGTTCTTGGAGTAGATGAGTATATCATCGAGATAAACTACGACGAATTTATCCAGATACTCCATGAAGATTGAATTCATTAACCGAGAAAAAGTGGCTGGAGCGTTGGTTAAACCGAAGGACATGACGGTGTACTCGTATTGGCCATAACGAGTAACAAAGGCCGTTTTAGGAATGTCCCCGTTTCTGATTTTGATTTGATGGTAGCCCAACCTCAAATCCATCTTGGAGAAGACTGAGGATCCAGCGAGCTGATCATACAGGTCGTTGATCCTGGGAAGCGGGTATTTGTTTTTGATTGTGACCAAATTGACAGGTCGGTAATCTACAACCATCCGGTCCGTACCATCCTTCTTTTTGACGAACAGGACGGGGCAAGCCCACGGAGATGAACTAGGGCGGATGAAACCCTTTTTCAAGGATTCATCGAGTTGCTTCTTAAGCTCGGCTAGTTCTAGTGGTGCCATCTTATAAGGTCTTCTAGCAATCGGAACGGTTCCTGGAATGAGGTCTATTACGAACTCAACATCCCTGTCAGGTGGGACACCTGGCAATTCCTCTGGAAAGACATCCGGGAAGTCACAGACTATCGGCACGTCTTCAAGGTCTGGCAAAGGGCTGGCGTTAAGAGAATATAATTGTCGCTTGGCTATTCGGGTCAAGACATTAACTATCTTCCCCGAAGGATGGGTGAGTTGAACAGTCCTAGAGAAGCAATCAATTTTGGCTTGATGAGCTGACATCCAGTCCATACCCAGAATGATATTAATATCTGAAGATTTAAGGGCTATCAAAGATGCGAGGAAAACAAGTCTGTCGACTTGGATTTCATTTCCATAACTTACCCTAGAGGTCTGCCATCTAGAACCAGGAGTAGAAATTTCCATAGTGGACGGCAAGTCACAGAATGCAACATTATGCAAACGAGCATAATTTTCGGATATAAAAGAATGAGAGGCTCCTGTATCGAAAAGAACAGATGCCGGGTGGCAATTAACAAGAAGCGTACCGAGAACGACGTTGGGGTCCTCTTGAGCTTCTTCGGCAGAGATACAGTTGACATGGCCACGTGTAGCGGTGACCGGTTTAGCATGAAACACCTTCCCTGTCGGCTTGCCACGGCCAACAGCTTTAGCAGATTGATT
Organism: Triticum aestivum; assembly: GCF_018294505.1. NCBI lineage: Eukaryota > Viridiplantae > Streptophyta > Magnoliopsida > Poales > Poaceae > Triticum > Triticum aestivum. The sequence continues at coordinate 312,456,688 of NC_057809.1, read as the reverse complement.
GGGGTTGGTCTGGGGACACTCACGCATATAGTGACCAGATTCCCCACACTTGAAACAAGTCACGGAACTGGTACGTGGAGGAGCATTATTGGTTGGACCCCCATAGGGCTTGGCCGGTGCAGACTGTTGAACCGGGCGAGGCGCCTGGAAGGATGGCCTCGGTGTGAATCTGGGTGGCAGGGCGGTGTTGGGTACCCACACGCGGCGCTTCTGAGGACCAGCACCGGATGAGGAACCCATGTCACGTCCATGCTTGCGTGTTGCGTCATAGTCAGTCTGACCCGTTTCAGCACTGATGGCTTTGTTGACAAGTTTCGAAAAAGATGTGCACTCATGCAGACGGAGGTCGCGGCGAAGCTCAGGACTAAGGCCCTTACGGAACCTTGCTTGCTTCTTGGCGTCAGTAGACACTTCCTCAGTTGCATATCGTGCAAGATTACCAAACTCCCTGCTGTAAGCATCCACAGAAAGTCGGCCTTGGGTGAAACTGCAAAATTCTTCACGTTTACGGTCCATGAGACCCTCCGGAATGTGATGTTCACGGAAAGCCTCGCTGAACTCAGCCCAAGTTGTGACATGGCCCGCTGGGCGCATAGCTCCATAATTCTCCCACCATAGACTGGCGGGACCTTCAAGATGATATGCAGCAAAGGTGACCTTGTCAGCCTCCGCTACCAGCGCGGAACGCAGTTTGTGAGAGATACTGCGAAGCCAGTCATCAGCGTCGAGAGGCTCGACGGAGTGGTGGAACGTGGGTGGATGCAATTTGATAAAATCACTGAGTGACACCACGTTAGCCCTCTGATGGTGTGCTGTATTCTGTTCAATACGCTCCAACAAACGGTTTGTCTCCCGCTTGTTTCTCTCAGCTTCCATCATAACCTCGGCTAGTGAAGGAGGATGAGGCAGATTTTCATTCCTGGCTTCACTGCCTTCGGCCTGCTCTTGGGAAGCAGGGTTAGCGCGCGTGTTGACCATCCTAGGTAAACAAGACAATGATTTAGTCAGAATGATAAAATTCCGACATAGGATACATAATGTAAGGAATAACTCGGAATGCAAGATGATCATCCGTATGACATGGTAGATACAGAAACTGCTTCTTTTATTCCATCGTCATACACACCATACAGGGTTTAGTACAAGACCAAACAAAGTACTAATACGGTGAAAAGAGGATTACATCTCATCGGAGGCATTCCAAGCTCCTATACATTATTTTTCTACACCTCCGGAAGGAGTACAGACTAGGTCATATCCCACGAGTCACGCAGGACGATAGACGACATAGCTAGTGCGAACCAATGTTACTACCACTAACTCAGACCGATCCGTAGTAGTCCTCGTAGAAGTCACCTCCATAGCCTGGAAGTTCAACATGATCATCCGGAAACAGACGGTCTCGCGGAGCTTGTGGACCATAGGGGCTAGGATGAGGCCTTGGACCAACAAACGGTGGCCTGCGGGGACCGCGAGGTGGGGTGATGCCTCCTACATCACGCCAAACCATCACGTCCGGCAGAGCAGATCTCACAGGATAGAGATCGCGCATATCTGAATATCCAGCTTGCACCGCCGGTGCGAACCGAGTCAAAGTGGCCCAGTGGTCAGCACGGGTATTGAAGAGCTCTAACCTTAAGGCCCGATTTTCACGGTCCTTATCCTCGAGCATCTCAGCAGTGGTGCGAGTCCGTGAATCCTCCTGAGTGGAGTCAGCATAGATAGCCTGGAGATACCCTTGTGCTCCCGGAAGTGATCCTGGCATATACCGGAAGTCAGAGTCCCGAAATAAACCAGATCTGACTCGCATAATGGTCATCATAGAGTAGGCGGCATCCTGCACAGCCATCTCAATAGTAACCCCGAGTCCATAGGAGCAGTGAAGAGGCTCAGTGGATCCAGGATAAGATGGAAATATCCTGACAGTGCAGAGATACTGGCTTTGATTAAAATCTCGGAATTGCTCTTCGACCGTGTACTCAGGATACCAGCGGTATCCAGCCTCAGTCATTACCCTGACCAACTTAGCAGTATGGCCGGGTACATCTAGGCATCGAGTCAGGCGAACCACTTGATTGAGGTCGCGAGTGGCCATCTGAAAGCACAATTATAATGCAAAGGCATTAGAATTTCTAGCAAAATTTCGGCAGCATAACAGCTGTAAATGCTCAGAAAGGATGTGAGACATTTGACAAAGGATTTCGTACACACTCAACATCATCATATCAAGTTCTGAAACCATTCCAACAACATAATGTGGTAGTAGAACTGAACTAGGCTGATAACCATCCAACTTATAAGGTACTACGGATTAGTAACACGTGATCCTGATATAAAGAATAGATCCTAATTCCTTATCCCCTGGTGGAAGAATGGACTGACTCAGATCAGAAAAGTCATAAGGTATAAGGAGTAAAAAGAGCCTTACGTTCCAACCCACAAACAATTCCCCTACATATAACTAAGAATTTCTAGACTCAACATCGACCAGTTTGGCTTGGAGAACCTACAGGCAGTCCGGCTCTGATACCAACGCTGTCAGGACCCCGACTCGATGTCACATCGATCTAGCTGGTAACACCTCATATCACTTTGCGGCCTCACGCACGGTATCCCCACGGGTGTCGTCTTACCTTTTTCCCGGGACCGTTTGCGCCTTTTGGCTCACGTATATGATAGTGTCGCTAGCATCCATATGATAAAGAGCCCGGGCTGACATGACTAGTCGTAAACCCAAAGTGGCACAGACTTACAGGGACAGGCATCCATGACCCAGCTTCGAACGTGTCGGTCATCAGCAAGTGGGTCCGGGCTGTAGCACTGGGCTAGCAGGACTCCGGTAAACCGGGCTGTAGCGGGCTAACAGGACTCCGGTACTCAAAGCGTGACATTTCCCCGAAGGGACAGACACAGGAACGAAGAAGGACACATGCCGGCCAGCCTAAGTGTTCCAGAGCAGTAGCAAGCTACCATGGCTCAGCGGTAACACTAGGAGACATTTCCCGGTAAGCGAGGCTACTAAAGATAAACAACTAGATAGTCAGATCCCACACATACCAAGCATTTCAATCATACACACAATATGCTCGATATGTGCAAATACAACGAAGCATCACAACATGACTCTATGACACAAGTACTTTATTTAAGGCTCAGGGAGCCATACATAACATTCACAAGGTACGGGTCTCACGACCCAACATACAAGTCATACAGTCATACAAGCCAGCAGCGGAAGTACATTGTCTGGGTACAGACAACTAGTGAAATAAAAGGGGCTTGGAAAGCCTAGCTATACTACGTGGTCCATCACAAGCTCAGGGTCACCACCTGGGTCTTTAGCCTACTCGTTGATGTCAACGTCTACATAGAACCCATCAGAAGGGGTTGCAGCGTCTTCTGTAAAAATGTAGATTATAGCAACATGAGTACAAAGGTACTCAGCAAGACTTACATCAGATCCTACATACATGCATATTATCAAGAAGGGTTGGTGGAGTTATTGCAGCAAGCCAGCTTTGACTCTTGGCTAGACTATCCTACGATACTCCAACTTGAAATGTTTTGCGCACACGAGTCCACTACTCACCACTTCAATACACTACCGAGGATCCACCTCCGTCTTCCTACGGAAGAGCCATCCTCAGCACTCACACTTATCTTGAGGCTTTTAGTAGTTTCCATTTACTTGTCTATGAACTGTATAGGCAACCAAGTAGTCCTTTACCGCGGATGCGGCTATTCGAATAGATCATGTTAACCCTGCAGGGGTGTACTTCTTCATACACGCTCTCACCACTTACCGTCGTTTACACGACATGTACTCGGCAACCTTCAAGCGGAAGCCCAACGTGGGTGTCGGCCACGACCTACCTAATCACCTAAGCCTCCAGTCCAGGTTTATCGCCTATTCAGGTTCCATCCGCAGGGAGTCCGGCCGAGGTTTCCCATACGGCCCCGAACGATGTGAACAGGGTTCCCGAGATACCTAACGGGTATTCGGTACACCCGCCCACGTACCTACCGCATCACAGCCCACCCCTACGGTCAGCGCTGTCCACGGCCTCCAGTAGGCTACAAACACCAGAAACTACTTGCAACTCCTGGACGGAGAACTAGGGTGAATAAGAAGCCGAGAGGGTCCATTGGTTTCGGGCCCAATGCATGGTAGTAGCTGATTCTTAAATCACACATACAGATCTTAGTGCTTAAGGTCGGCTTCAATGAAACAACCCACCATGTACTCCTACATGGCCTCTCATCGATACCTTTACCAAATCGTGTTCACCACACCACTCTCATTACCGACATTAACATTTCACTCTAGCCCATCACCCAGATGAACCAGACCTGACACGACTCTAAGCATAGCAGGCATAGCAAGGTAGGAACAACACATACATATGGCTCAATCAACTCCTACACATGCTAGTGGGTTTCATCTAGTTACTGTGGCAATGACAGGTCATGCAGAGGAAATGGGTTCAACTACCGTAGCACACAGCAGGTTGAATCGCGTTGTCTTAATGCAGTAAAAGAGAGCAGGAGCGAGAACATGGGATTGTATCGATATGATCAAATGGTTGGTTGCTTGCCTGATGGTTCGATGCACGGATACGGTTCTTCGTTAGGGTGATCACGGTACTCCTCGGGGACAGATCCTGTCGCAAAGGACATCGATACACAAGCATCACCAAACAATGTGCAACAATATGATGCGTGCATGAAACATGGCAATATGAGTGTGTTGGGCTAATGCAACTAAAACCAGAAGGGTTTGAATAACTCAAACATGGCCTTTTTAAGTGCTTTTCCTTATTCTGTTTATAACATCAATTTAACTTGTTTGATCATGCATGAAAATAGTACAGATGGATAGATTGGATTTTTCTGATCATTTTTCATATATAATTTGTCCAATTTGGAGTTACAGAATAAAAGTTATGAATTTTTGAAGTTTAAATAATATTCTGGAATTTCCTGATTTAATTTAAATCCAGAAAATCAATTACTGCGTCAGCCTGACGTCAGTGTGACGTCAGCAGGTCAACGGAACAGGTCTGGGTCAAACCTGACAGTGGGTCCCGCATGTCAGGGTGATTATTTTAATTAAAATTTAATTAAAACTAATCCTGTTTAATTAGCAGGGCTGGGCCCCACCTGTCATTGACTCAGGGGAGTCAACCAGGGCCCACCCGTGGTCAAAGTCAAAGCCGGCTGCCGGCGTTTAGTCGCCGGCGAGCCCGACGCGGCGGCGGAAGTGGTTTTGGTCATTTCGGCCACCAAAGGGGCCGCGGAGACCACCGGAGTGGAGCTGAGGTCGACCCGCAGCTCTTGGCGGAGTCCGTTGGGGTCGGGGTGGCCGGAGTCGACGCCGGCGACGACTTTGGCGGCCACCGAGGTTCGGTCGGAGGTGAACTTGGTGCTAGAGGGTTCGGTGAGGCTCGTGGAGTGGCTAGCTAGGTGCTGTGGGATGCGGTGAGCAAGATGGACACCATCTTGTGGCCGGAGGATGACCGGGAGCACGTCGGCGACGAGGTCCACGACGGTGGGTGCGGTTGAGCTCCGGGAGGTTGCTACACGGCTCGGGAGCAAGAACGGAAGGGAGGGGAAGATAGCTAAGCTCACAGTGAGTGCGACGGAGTCCCTGGTGCGGCCGGAGATGGACCGGAGCGACGATGGCGTTGAAGGGGATCTCCGGCGACGGTGAGCTCGGGCGAGGTCGGTGCGGTGGTCTCGGGCGTTGCGAGCGCTCGGGGCTCGGCTGCTCGATGAAGTGGACAGCGGCGGAGCTCCTGGACACGGTGAGACGGCGTGGGGTGGTCGGAGGGCGTGGCTACGGCGAGGGGGTGGCGGCGATGGCGTCGGCCATGGCTGGGGCGTGCGAGGGGGAGGAGCTGGAGAGGAGAGGGGGTGTCTGGGGGGTTCGGGGGAGAGAGAGAGGCCGATCCACGGCGTTAGCCGGGCGAGGGAGGCGGCGAGGCGGCGAGCAGCTGCGTGGCGAGCTGCGGTGCCGCCGCCGAGCACCTTGGCTGCCTGCCTGGCGAGCCAAGCAGCTCGCTGGAGCGGTGGCCGGGCTGGGCCGGCCAGGTGGGCTGGCTGGTGGGCCGGCGGTGGCGCCAGGTAAGTTTTCCCCTTATTTTCTGTTTCTGTTTTTATTTAATATATCTGCAACTTTGTTGAATTAAGTAAAATACCTAGGCAAGTTCAAAAATCACCAAACTATTCCTGGCCCATAGTTGGATTATTTCCAACATGAAACATTTTAGTTTGGAGATATTTGAGCATTTAAATATTTTATATTATTTTAAATGCCCAAATTCAAATATTTATGATTTAATTCAAAAACCCTAGGATGGCCTAGGAAAATGTGCACCATTTTTGGCAGAGGTTCTGAACCAAGGCAAAAATGATGGGCATTTTAGAAGGGCATTTCAGGTTCATTGAAAAATTATTTTAGTAACCCTAGTTGGTTTCAGAGGGGACTGGGGGTTCTGTCATCCCCATTTCAAGTTTCTGATGAAAGAGTAAACATGATGCAACACTCTAATGCATGACTAGCTAGGGTGTGACACTCTAGTTGACTAGCTCGTTGTGATCAACAGATAGTCATGGTTTCCTGGCTATGGACACTGGATGTCGTTGATAACGGGATCACATCATTAGGAGAATGATGTGATGGACAAGACCCAATCCTAAGACTAGCACAAAAGATCGTGTAGTTCATTTGCTAGAGCTTTGCCAATGTCAAGTATCTCTTCCTTCGACCATGAGAGCGTGTAACTCCTGGATACCGTAGGAGTGCTTTGGGTGTATCAAACGTCACAACGTAACTGGGTGACTATAAAGGTGCACTACAGGTATCTCCGAAAGTATCTATTGTTTTATGCGGATCGAGACTGGGATTTGTCACTCTGTGTAAACGGAGAGGTATCTCTGGGCCCACTCGGTAGGACATCATCATATGCGCAATGTGACCAAGGAGTTGATCACGGGATGATGTGTTACGGAACGAGTAAAGTGACTTGCCGGTAACGAGATTGAACAAGGTATCGGTATACCGACGATCGAATCTCGGGCAAGTAAAATACCGCTAGACAAAGGGAATTGAATACGGGATTGATTAAGTCCTTGACATCGTGTTTCATCCGATGAGATCATCGTGGAACATGTGGGAGCCATCATGGGTATCCAGATCCCGCTGTTGGTTATTGACCGGAGAACATCTCGGTCATGTCTGCATGTCTCCCGAACCCGTAGGGTCTACACACTTAAGGTTCGATGACGCTAGGGTTATAAAGGAAGCTTGTATGTGGTTACCGAATGTTGTTCGGAGTCCCGGATGAGATCCCGGACGTCACGAGGAGTTCCGGAATGGTCCGGAGGTAAAGATTTATATATAGGAAGTCCTGTTTCGGCCATCGGGACAAGTTTCGGGGTCATCGGTATTGTACCGGGACCACCGGAAGGGTCCCGGGGGCCCACCGGGTGGGGCCACCTGCCCCGGGGGGCCACATGGGCTGTAGGGGGTGCGCCTTGGCCTACATGGGCCAAGGGCACCAGCCCCAAGAGGCCCATGCACCAAGAGAAGGAAAAAAAGGGAGAGTCCTAAAGGGGGAAGTCCACGAGAACACTAGTAAGACCGAAGTCTCAGCTGCAAAAACATAAATAAAGCAACATGAGTACAAAGGTACTCAGCAAGACTTACATCAGATCCTATCGTACATGCATTTGTATCAAGAGGGTAATGTGGGGTTTAGTTGCAGCAAGCCAGCTTTGACTCTGTGGCTATCCTATTCTACGACTACCAGAAACTCTGGAGGTGAAACAACGTACACGAGTCCACTAATCACCACACAATACACTACTATGGATTCATCCCCGTCTCCCTACGAGAAGGCCATCCATAGCACTCACACTTGTCTTGAGCATTTTAGGGTATCCACTTCAAGTTGTCTATGTACCCTGTAAGCATCCAAGAAGTCCATAACCGCGGACCCGGCTATTCGAATAGATCATGTTAACCCTGCAGGGGTGTACTTCTTCACACACGCTCTCGCCACTTACCGCCATGTACACGTCATGTATCTCGGCAACCTTCAAGCGGAAGCCTGGCGAGGGTGTCGGCCACGACCTGACTAACCACACAAGACTCTAATCCAGGTTTATCGCCTATTCGGGTTCCATCCGCAAGGAGATCCGGCCGGGGTTTCACTCACGGCCCCAAACGATGTGTGCAGGGTTCCCAAGCCCACCTCACCGGATGGATCTACGCTTGGTACACCGTGCCACTGGTGCCTAGTCTGTCCCAAGCCCACCTGGCCGGGTGCCACTTGGTAGACTACTAACACTACCTACAAACACCAGAAACTAGTTGCGACTCCTGGACAGAGACCAAGTTGGTTAATAAGTCGAGAGGGGTCGAGTTACCGGAACCCAATGTGTGGTAGTATCGAGTCATTGGACAACATACATAGAACTCAGTGCTTAAGGACGGTTCCAGTGAGACAACCCACCATGTACTCCTACATGGCCTCTCACCGCTACCTTTACCAAATCGTGTTCACACACACTTCATTCTCAGCATCAGAACATATCGTAACACTCCAATTCATTCCCAATGAATCAGACCTGACACAACTCTAAGCAATAGCAGGCATAGCATGGTAGGAACACATCAGTGGCTTCAATCAACTCCTACACATGCTAGTGGGTTTCAACTATTTACTGTGGCAATGACAGGTCATGCAGAGGAATGGGTTCAACTACCGCAGCACAAAGTAGCAGATGAACCGTTGTTGTCCTAATGCAATAACTGAGAGCGGGAGCGAGAGAGTAGGATTGTATCGGAATGAACAAGGTGTTGGAAATATGCCCTAGAGGCAATAATAAAAGTATTATTATTATATTTCCTTGTTCATGATAATTGTCTTTTATTCATGCTATAACTGTATTATCCGGAAATTGTAATACACGTGTGAATACATAGACCACAATATGTCCCTAGTAAGCCTCTAGTTGACTAGCTCGTTGATCAATAGATGGTCACGGTTTCCTGGCTATGGACATTGGATGTCGTTGATAACGGGATCACATCATTAGGAGAATGATGTGATGGACAAGACCCAATCCTAAGACTAGCACAAAGATCGTGTAGTTCGTTTGCTAGAGCTTTGCCAATGTCAAGTATCTCTTCCTTTGACCATGAGATCGTGTAACTCCTGGATACCGTAGGAGTGCTTTGGGTGTATCAAACGTCACAACGTAACTGGGTGACTATAAAGGTGCACTACAGGTATCTCCGAAAGTATCTATTGTTTTATGCGGATCGAGACTGGGATTTGTCACTCCATGTAAACGGAGAGGTATCTCTGGGCCCACTCGGTAGGACATCATCATATGCGCAATGTGACCAAGGAGTTGATCACGGGATGATGTGTTACGGAACGAGTAAAGTGACTTGCCGGTAACGAGATTGAACAAGGTATTGGATACCAACGATCGAATCTCGGGCAAGTAACATACCGATAGACAAAGGGAATTGAATACGGGATTGATTAAGTCCTTGACATCGTGGTTCATCCGATGAGATCATCGTGGAACATGTGGGAGCCATCATGGGTATCCAGATCCCGCTGTTGGTTATTGACCGGAGAACGTCTCGGTCATGTCTACATGTCTCCCGAACCCGTAGGGTCTACACACTTAAGGTTCGATGACGCTAGGGTTATAAAGGAAGTTTGTATGTGGTTACCGAATGTTGTTCGGAGTCCCGGATGAGATCCCGGACGTCACGAGGAGTTCCGGAATGGTCCGGAGGTAAAGATTTATATATGGGAAGTCCTATTTTGGCCACCGGAAAATGTTCGGGATTTTTCGGTATTGTACCGGGAAGGTTCTAGAAGGTTCCGGAGTGGGGCCCACCTGCATGGGGGGATCCACATGGACATGGGTAGTGGGGGCAAGGCCCCACACCCCTGGTCAAGGCGCACCAAGATCCCCCCTTAGAAGGAATAAGATCATATCCCGAAGGGATAAGATCAAGATCCCTAAAAAGGGGGGATAACAATCGGTGGGGAAGGAAATAATGAGATTTCTTTCCTCCCACCTTGGCCAACGCCCCAATGGACTTGGAGGGCAAGAAACCAGCCCCTCCACCCCTATATATAGTGGGGAGGCGCATGGGAGCTATACACGAAGTTCTGGCACAGCCCTACCTTTCTTCCTACTCCTCCTCTCCCATGGTGCTTGGCGAAGCCCTGCTGGATTGCCACGCTCCTCCACCACCACCACGCCGTTGTGCTACTGTTGGATGGAGTCTTCCTCAACCTCTCCCTCTCTCCTTGCTGGATCAAGGCGTGGGAGACGTCACCTGGCTGTACGTGTGTTGAACGCGGAGGTGCCGTCCGTTCGGCACTAGGATCATCGGTGATTTGAATCACGACGAGTACGACTCCATCAACCCCGTTCACTTGAACGCTTCCGCTTAGCGATCTACAAGGGTATGTAGATGCACTCTCTTTCTACTCGTTGCTGGTCTCTCCATAGATAGATCTTGGTGACACGTAGGAAAATTTTGAATTTCTGCTACGTTCCCCAACACCGGCGACCTCTCCGCCATGGCCTCTGCCGCCGCACCGGCGAGCGCGACGCGGGAGCACCGCCTGCGTCGCTGTTGCCGTCTCGGACCTCTCCTGCCGCTCCTTCGTAGACCCCGCGCCAAGTACGTGCCTCGCCGAAGTGGTCCTCGCCGCCGCCCTTCTCCCTCCGCCTTGCCCGCTCACCGGAGCTCGAGTGCTGCTCTGCTTCGTGCCCGCTAGCCCTGTCGCGCGCTGCTCTGCTTCGGCCAAGCCTCCCCGTTGACCCGTTCAAGCGCCAGTGTGGGCAGCCACCTGGGCCTCAAGCCTCCCCGTGGCCCAGATCTGTTAGACCAGCTGCGGGCCTGCCTCCTCCTCTCCACAGTTCCGGGCCAAGGCCCATGGTGAGCGCCCAGCCGCCCCTGTTTCGGTCCAGTTCCTGTTTTTTCAGATCTGCGTTTTTAGTATTTTTTCAGAGACATCAAATTTTATAGAACCCCCCCTAGTTTCATGCATTTAATAACTTCACGATCGTGCATCGGATCTAAATAAATTATATATGAAAGTTGCTTAGAATTTTGTCTAGTTTAATAATTTGCAACTTTCATCCATGTTTGAAATGTTTAAATTGATGTTTGTTTTAATTTGCTTAAATAACTTGCTAAAATGGTTTAAATCATAACTAAATAACCGTAGCTCGGTTTCTAATAAACTTTATATGTAAATGGGGTAGAATTTTGCCTAGTTTAACATGGTGGCATCACTTTGCATGTTTAACAACTATAAAATTTGGTTTAGGGCAGAACAGCACCAAACCTAATATATGCATATGGGGATTTACCAGAATTGTTGTTCGTTGCTTCCGGCCTCATTTAAACTTGACTAGATAGGTAGTTTTATTTTGCTTCACCCTCTTGCCATGCTAACAACATTTAATCTTGTTGGGTACATAAACGAGATCGAACTAAGTAACTCGAATGTGGTGTTCCGTCAATATGCAACTCCGTTGCATAATGAGCTCCACTTAATTTGTAGGATTGTTTGTGCACTTTGCCATGCCATGCTTCATTAAACCGGACATGCATCATACTTGATCGTGCATCATGCCATGATTATGTGGTGGTTGTTTACCATGATTGTTTGCTTCTTTCCGGTGTTGCTTCTTCGGGTTGGTTCCGATAACGTCGCGTTTGTGAGGAACCGTTCGACTACGTCCGTTTGTCTTCTTCATGGACTCGTTTTTCTTCCTTGCGGGATTTCAGGCAAGATGACCATACCCTCGAAATCACTTCTATCTTTGCTTGCTAGCTGCTCGCTCTTTTGCTATGCCTATGCTGCGATACCTATCACCTGCTTATCATGCCTCCCATATTGTTGAACCAAGCCTCTAACCCACCTTGTCCTAGCAAACCGTTGTTTGGCTATGTTACCGCTTTCCTCAGCCCCTCTTATAGCGTTGTTAGTTGCAGGTGAAGATTGAAGTTTGTTTCTTGTTGGAACATGGAGATGTTGTCCCTTGTTGGAACATGTTTACTTGTTGGGATATCACAATATCTCTTATTTAATTAATGCATCTATATACTTGGTAAAGGGTGGAAGGCTCGGCCTTTTTGCCTAGTGTTTTGTTCCACTCTTGCCGCCCTAGTTTCCATCATATCGGTGTTATGTTCCTGGATTTTGCGTTCCTTACGCGGTTGGGTAATAATGGGAAACCCTTGACAGTTCGCCTTGAATAAAACTCTTCCAGCAATGCCCAACATTGGTTTTACCATTTGCCACCTAGCCTCTTTTTCCCTTGGGTTCCGCGGACTCAAGGGTCATCTTATTTAAACCCCCCGGGCCAGTGCTACTCTGAGTGTTGGTCCACCTCGTCAGCCGCCGGTGACCACCAGGGGCAACTCTGGGCTGGCCTACCGGAAGTTTGGACAATCTGAGTGTGCCCTGAGAACGAGATATGTGCAGCTCCTATCAGGATTTGTCGGCACATTCGGGCGGTGTTGCTGGATTTGTTTTAACTTGTCGAAGTTGTCTTGTAGAACCGGGATACCGAGTCTGATCGGAATGTCTCGGGAGAAGGTATATCCTTCGTTGACTTTGAGAGCTTGTCATGGGCTAAGTTGGGACTCCCCTGCAGGGTTTTGAACTTTCGAAAGCCGTGCCCGCGATTATGGGCAGATGGGAATTTGTTAATGCCCGGTTGTAGAAAACCTGAAGTTGACCTTAATTAAAATACATCAACCGCGTGTGTAACCGTGGTGGTCTCTTTCCGGTGGAGTCCAGGAAGTGAACACGGTTGTTGGAGTTATGCTTGACGTAGGTTGTTTTAGGATCACTTCTTGATCATAGTTCATCGACCGTGCTTTTGCCTTCTCTTCTCGCTCTCTTTTGCGAATATGTTAGCCACCATATATGCTAGCCGCTTGCTGCAGCTCCACCTCATACCTTTACCTTACCCATAAGCTTAAATAGTCTTGATCGCGAGGGTGTGAGATTGCTGAGTCCCCGTGGCTCACAGATACTTCTAAAACCAGTTTGCAGGTGCCGTTGAGACCATGCAGGAGACTCAACCAAGCTCAAGGAGGAGCTCGACGAAGATCTTGTCCTTTGTGTTGTTTCGTTCTAGTTGATCAGTAGTGAAGCCCAGTTGGGGTCGATCGGGGACCTTGTCGCATTTGGGGTTCTTCTTTTATTTTGGTTCCGTAGTCGGACCTTGAGTGTATTTGGATGATGTAATGCTTTATTCATGTATTGTGTGAAGTGGCGATTGTAAGTCAACTATGTATTCCTTTCCCTTATGTATTACATGGGTTGTGTGAAGATTACCTCACTTGCGACATTGCTTTCAATGCGGTTATGCATCTAAGTCGTGCTTCGACACGTGGGAGATATAGCCGCATCGAGGGCGTTACAATAACTAATCTAAAAAAGAAACTGGCTGAACGCTGAGTAGTCACCGTCGTCGCCGTCATCGTCGGACTTCTCCTCCTTGACGCGGCCGTCCCTGTTGGACCCCTGACCGGCATCGCCAACGCGGGCTGGTGGCGGCGGCGCGTCGTCGTCGTCGCTGTCGCAGATGACGACGACTCCGCCTTCGTCGCGGCCGCGTCGGCGCTCCGCAAAGCGGCGCAGGGTGGCGCACTGGCACTCCTTCGCCTTCTCCAGGCGCTCCTTCTCCATCGCTATGGAGTCCCTGCGCGCCCATTCCAGGGCCGTGTCGTCGTCGTTGAGCTCCGTCTTCACCGGCGCGGCCGGCTCCTTCTTCACCGGCGCGAGCCCCGTCTTCGTTTTTGGCTTGACAAAGCACGGAGGAGGAGCCGACGAGGAGGCGCGCCGACCGCCCTCATTGATGACGATGCCGGCTCTGCGAGTGCGCTTGCCGAGCGGCGTCTCCGCCGTGGGCTCGACCTTGACGCCGAGCAGGGCTGGAGTACCGGAGGAGTGCGAGGAAGATCACGAGGAGGAAGAAGAGGAGGAGGACCCGAACCTCCTTGGCGCCCATGGCCCGGCGGGTCGGTGGTCCGCCGGGGCGGCCACCCTCGCCGGGTACGCCAATGGCGAGTCGTTGCCGCCCTCGAGGTACGTCAGCACACCCTCGAGTGTGCGGCCGGGGACGCCCCACCACAGGTGGCGCCCCTTGCTATTCTTCTGGTCGCCGACCACCGACGCGTCGTTGGTGGATGCCAACCCTGCTGCTGGCGGCGCTCGAAGTACGCCGCCCAAGCCGGTGGTTGTCGGCGGCGTACTGGGGGAGGGAGAGCTGGGCGTCGGTGAGGGAGGCGCGTACGACCTCGACCTCCTCTGCGAAGTATTTGGGCTTGGCCACGGCGTCGGGCAGCGGGGGAACGGGCACTCCCCGTCGCTGAGTCTCCACGCCGTCGGCCCGGCGCGCATGTCCGGCGGCGCCGGGATGTTCGCCTGGAACAGGAGCCAGGACTCCTGTTCGCGCAGCGAACGGCGGCCGAAGCCGTTGGCCGCCGCCTCGTCTCCGGGGAAACGCTCTGCCATGGCGAGGGGCTCGGGAGAGGTAGAGAGGGAGAGGGAGGGGCTGGGCGGCGACGCTCGGGAGAGGTAGAGGGAGGGGCTGGGCGGCGGCGAGGGGCGGGGCTGGTGTGGGCACAGGCGAGTGAGGCCACCAGCTATATAGCCGCGCCGCGCCCATGTGAACGTGTGCGAGGGAGGGGAGGCGTCGGCGCGCCGTCCTGTAACGCGCCCCCCGTGAAGAATCAATGGCAAGGCTGACCGGCAGTAGCCTTGCCATTGATTTCCCGCGGGAACCGAGGCCGTTGGGGGAAGACGAGGAGCCGTGTCGCTGACGCGGCTGGCCCGCGGCTTTTTCGCGCCAAAACAGCTCGCCCCGGCGCCCCCGGGCGCCCCCCAGCGCGTCGGGTTCGGCCTGGGTCCACCGGCGCTGTTTTCGGCCCAGACCGGCGAAAATCGGGCTCCTGGGGGCGCGACTGGGCCATTTTTCGGCGCCGGCGCGAGAAAATCGTCTGGGGAGGCCTTCCTGGGGCGCGGCTGGAGATGCTCTTAACGAGCGCTCCTTCGGGAGCCTCGCAACGATCAGTGCCACTTGACGCGCTCTCAGCTATTCGCCGCGTGTCGCGCTCTGGACGCTTCCTTCGGATTTTTTTATTTTTCCGCCCGCGCTTTTGGCTTTTTAAACGGGTTTTTTCTGGGTTTTTTTGACGTTTTGGTTTTCTCCCCGTCTTCCTTAGCTTTTCGATCAAAAAACCGGGGAAAAATTTTTTGCACGAAAAAACACGTTTTTTTTTGCGAAATTCACGGTTTTTCTCCGCGAGAGGCACGGTTGTGCTTTCGCGAGAGTCACGATCGTGCCTCTCGGAAAAGGAAAAACAAAACACGTTTTCTGTTTTTTTCTTTCGAGAGAGTCACGGTTTTGCTTCTGCGAGAGGCACGGTTGTGCTTTCGCGAGAGTCACGGCCGTGCCTCTCGGAAAGGAAAAAACAAAACACGTTTTCTGTTGTTTTTCTTTCACGAGAGTCACGGTTTTGCTTCCGCGAGAGGCACAGTTGTACTTTCGCGAGAGTCACGGTCGTGCCTCTCAGAAAGGGAAAAACGCGTTTTCTGTTTTTTTTTCTTTCGCGAGAGTCACGGTTTTGCTTCCGCGAGAGACATGGTTGTGCTTTCGCGAGAGTCACGACCGTGCCTCTCAAAAACGGAAAAAACGCATTTTTTTTCTTTCACGTGAGTCACGGTTTTTCTTTCATGAGAGGCACGGGTGTGATTTCGCGAGAGGCACGGGTGTGCCTCTTTCAGAAAGGAAAAAAACCATGCTCCCGATTTGGTTTTTTCGCCCGGTTTTTTCGTCTGATTTTTTTCATGAAAAAAATTTCGTTAAAACCTATCAACATGGGATCTAGTTTTGAAGATCTCGACGCAAAAAATCCAATGGTGAAAAAGGTTCGGGATTTGAACGCATGGTTTAAAAGATAAACGTTTTAAATAAATGAATCTATGAAAAAAAAACTTTCCAGTTACAACAAGTGGCATGCTGCATGTGCGTCACTTGTCGCGAACTGGAAAGTGGAATGCTCTTTGCAACGAGTATTCCTTCTTAATTAGTTAGTGATTCGCAAAGTGTCGAGGTACGGCACACCACCCCTGACTTCATTTGGGCCGGCCTTTTTTCATTGTCCTCGTTTTTCGTTCATGCATCTCTTTCGTCGCTCCAGATAAGGAAGCTTTCGTTCGTATTCATCTGCTTCTCCTGTCGGATGCCCGATCCTCCCTCTTCATTTGCTTCTTCCTCGGGGCTCCTAATCCGGCAGGACACTGCCGCCCCTCGTAAGCAGTCAACAGTTCTCTCTCCCCCTGATTTGTCCGCCTCATCGCTAATCTGATCTGGCTGACGTCGTCGCAATGGATGTTTATTTGCAGGTGTTTAGTGTCTCCATCGTCGGTGTCGGCTTTGTCTGGGTTCCATCAAGCTCGGCGGCGTCTAGGGCTCCCGTCAAGGCCTGCGTCTTTTAGGGTTCCTTCAAGCTCCGCGTCATCTAGGGTTCGTCAAGTTCATCATCTTGAATGTAATGGCCCCAATTCTGCGCGATTTGTTCCTTTCTGTCTGTGTGTTACTACAAGATCGAGGCTATTTATTGCGTTAGTGTCTGTTCTTGTGTTTGCTAGGGTTTGATGAACATGGTCTTGTACAGGGCAGTTCTGATTTGGTGAATCTGAGTCTAGACTAGGGGGTTGTCTTCAGAGATTAGATTTCAGGGTATGATGCGGCATGATGATATGGTGTTGTGTGTTCGTGTGCTTTGCTTTCTGATTCTTGTTTCTATTTTTGTTGATGATGATATGGGGGTTGTGTATCTCAATGGAGAAGTTCTTATCGCTTGTTTTACATGTTCTTTTTAGTTTTTGTAATGTGTAGCAGCATTATGGACTAGTTCAGTTGGCTTGTTAGGATGTATTTTCCTTAGAAGCAAGCACCTGTCAACATATTTAACCAACTAAAATTACTTAATTTTTCGTATGTTGGTTTGATCAGTACTAGTTCTCTGTGTCTGTTGTGGCTGGGTGTCGTCAGTGGATCTTCTTCTGTTTAGTTGTTAATTAAGAAAAATAAAGTCGTTTGCTGGACTAGACACTAGGGGACAGAAGATAGCAATCAACATGCAAAACCAGTGCGATGCAAATTTGTGAACAGAACTTGATGAACCTGAGTTTAAGGTTTCAGCGCCACCCCACCAAGTGGGTGCACAAATAGTTTATTGGTTTTTGTGTTCTCTGAGTTTATTGTTTCAGCGCCACCCCACCAAGTGAACTATTTTTCTTTGTTTATCTGGGAGTTGTGTGCGATGTCTAGTACTGGAGCTTCTATTTGTTCAAGTGGACGCATCTATCATCAGTTGGCAGTTATCTTCTATGTAAATGAATTATAAGTGAAGCCCGATCTTTGCTTAGACAAGTGTGATAAGTTGGTTGCATAATTTACTGTAGCATCTACCAAATAACTATATAGATTTAGGTAATTTGTTCCTACTGCTGCTTACTATAATAGCTAGTTTTCTTGTGTCTTTTTTCGTTTTACCGCGAGTGATGCTATAAGGGAATGACTAGGGAAAGTATAAAATGATTCAAAAAACTCCATCTCCAGCCATTGTTGAATTAATGTCTGTAGCTTAGAATTAAATGGTTCAAAAAACATTAGCCATTATTTTGGTCTGGAAATCAGCCAACAAGAATAATAGTACTTCTGAAATTGTCTACATTGTCTCTCATTTTTTTTCTGGTGCTTATTCTTGTGTGGATGTGTTGTATAAAAGTGAATAAGCATTTTTTTATGGACTAGTGTTAGGTCTGGTGATTTTTGTTGTAGGTTACAACTAACAATTACTTAGATGTTTTTTCATCATGTTCATATGTGTGCATTGATGTTATTTTGCAACAACTTTAGCACTAGTACTTGTACCTTGATACTTTATTACATGATGGATGACCTTTGTGTTTCTACTCTTTTCACATATGTATGGTTCTGGTGCTAGTTTTGTTTTTTTAGACGAGTGTTCGTTATTGAAATGGTATTAGGTGATGTGACTGTAGTTTTTGATATAGGACGTTAACCCAGTAGTGCAGGATGAAAGTTGCAAGATGTGGTACTTATTAGTTTGATACTTTCTTGTTATTCATTTGCTTGTTTTTTTAATGTATTACATGTTTTTTAACTGTCATACTTTCTTTGTTGTGACTTATACACGTACCAATGATACTAAGTACTGCTTTTGTTTCCTTGAATTAATCTTTGTTTCAACAGCTTACTTTTTTATTATTGTACGGTTGTCCCTCAACTGTCAAAATGCCTAGACTTTACAAATATCCTTAGGGTACTATCAAGCACAGATTTTCGACCGTTAGGTGGCATAAGGCAGTTTGTGATTTAACTGACAAACAGAAGTCGTATGTTTCCAAATATGAGCTCGATAATCTCCTGAATATTCATCCTCATTTGATGATTCGAATTCCAATTCTGCAATTGCAAACCACATAAACTATAATGGACCTGGAGTTTTCAGAAAGGGTCAAAAGATCATTCGTCTTAGAAGGGAGATGGTAATTCAGGTTTTTGGTATCCGTTCTGGTTCTGTGCCTTTTCCTCTGGACAACACAGATGTAGTTGTTGTGGCTAGAGTATTACAACTTAGGTTTCAGTATCTTGATAATGGTCAGAAGTACATTCCAGTCGATAATATTATCACTATGATGAAGAATGACGAGACCGCGGAAGGTTTCATGTGGAGCTTCATGTTTCTATTTTCTGTCCAACCTCTCGGAATTATGCAAATTGGAAAATTCTTTATGGCTCCATGACATTACTAAGCTGAAGACCTTTGATTTGGATCAGCTTTGCATTGATCACTTGAACAAGGAAATTGATAATTTCAGCACCAATCTCTTCAACAAAACTGAAATTCCGTTGAACATTTCAATCTATGTTGGTGGATGCTTATCTTTAGCCGCTGTAAGTTTTCTAATTTTTTTCTCCTTTTCATTTTTTAATGTAGTGTTAACTTCTGCATTCTTTTTTATAGTCATTGATTCCCTCGTTCATCTTTTCTCATGATTGCTAGATTGTTTATCTGGACTTAGTAGACTTCACAAAAGTGAGCAACGAAACATCAATTATGCAGTCCATAGAATAGTCCATGTTCAGAATGAAGACTTTGACTATCTATCTATAGTGGACTTGAACACATCATCAAAGAAGCCGTTTGTATTGGGATTCTTACCAGTAAGCTTGTTTTATCCTTTTTTTATTCTTTTGTGCATTCTTTAAGTGAGGGAAAAACTTGTAGTTATAGTTTCGAACAAGAAGGAGCATTTTTTCATTGTTTATACTTTTGGTTCCATGATCTGTTTAAGAATACCCAGTAAGCTTTGTTGACTATATTTTTTATCTTGTTCAGCTGAGAGACATCTCCTCGACACCTTACAGTGCTCGTGCAATCGTATTGGCTGAGGAAAAGTGGCTGAATGCCCCACAAACTTACCATAATGAGGAAAATGTCATTCCAAACTACAGTGACATCTCAAATGTTGCATCTACTTCGAACCATAATCCAGAAGTATGTTTTCATGCTTTTTATTGCCTTTTGTTTATTAATACATTTTAGTCTTGTCAGCTCATTTTCATAGTAGAACTTATACACATGTATCTTTTTTGTTTGTCAAACTAATAGGCTATGAACATAATATCTCAAGTTGTTGCAAAGCATGATCAAATTTGGAAGAAGCTTCATGAACAACATGTGTAGAGTATGTTTGCATATATGCAAGCAACTCTGTTGTCTTTACAACCAAATTCAAACATGCAAGTCAACATTGCTGGCACTTCAACCATAAATCCCATTATTCTTCTTTCAGCAGCAAACAACAGGAATAATCTCAGTGAACCAGCAGTAAACACCAACAATCGCCCAGTTGAGGTAAACAATGAGCCAATTAGATGTTCTTTATTCCAAGATCATGTAGGAGTCAGTCCTACTCCTGATGTTACCTTAAGCCACACCAGCAAGGACATCCAAGTTCAAATTCCAACTCGAGTTCTAGAGCAAGTGTCAGTTCCTCAGCAAGTACAGGAAACTGACCGAGCACCTACAACTGTGAACATTGGGTTTTTTGTGGTATTAATGAAGCGAATTCAGTTGGGAACAATGGTAATCATTTTCACAACACACTTAATCAATATATTTCTTTTTAGTCAAACAAGTGAGAGCACTCAATTTGATTTTAACACTCTTATTGACATCTCAGGTACCATCTCTGAGCCAATTCAGACTCCATAATTGGCATTCCTGGAACCACTGTGTCCTGTTTATCCTATAGTAGATAGTGAGGCAAATCAGATAGATTTTCAGCATGTCAACATTGTGCCTGAAATCCCTCTTTCTGGGAACTCAGTTTATGTCAGTGAGCAAGTTCAGGTAGTGAATGAGCTAGAGTCAAGTGTTGTTAATGTGCTCAATCAGACCCCAAGTAAAGAAATGTCTGGTGCTTGTCCCAATCCTCCTTTCCTAGTTCAGAGCAATGCTAGTCCTCACAATCTACCATCTCCTTCAAGTAACAATCTGGGCCTCCAACGATCTGCATGAAACCTTCCACCTCCCCGTGTCACCGCTCGCATTGGAAGAAATACGTGACATACAGCTAACCTTGACCAAGATCTGCCCTTCCACATCGAATACTAATATTTGGCACTACATATGGGGCACGGCCACTTTCAGACCTAAGGACTACTATTCATATTTCTTTAGAGATGCCCGAACCGACCCCATGTTCAAACACCTGTGGAAATCAAAATGTACAATGAAGTTGAAGGTGTTTGGTTGGCTGCTTTTTCACGACAGACTCAACACACGTAATATGTTGAAGCGGAGGCACTTTAACATCGGATATGATTTTGACTGTCTCCTTTGCGGGCTTCCAATCGAAGAAACAGTGGACCATATGATCTTCACTTGTGATTTTAGCAGGACATGCTGGACCAAACTTGGTATTCAATGGACCCCCTTTGGTAACCGTCTCACTGCTCTCAAGTTGAACAGAGACTCCTGGCGTGACCCATTTTTCATGGAAATTTTTCTCACTGCCAGATGGAGCCTATGGAAGGAAGGAACAACAAACACTTCCATGGAGTTGACCCTACTGTTGGGTCCTGGTTTTCATGCTTCAAAAATGACCTAGGTCAACTCCAGCATAGAGTCAAAGAGGCCCATAGAGGCTTGTTTGTCAATCTTTGTTCTGCTCTAGGTTGATAGTTTCTATCTCTTTTTCTTACCTGACTCCTCCCGTGGAGAGCTGGTAATTCACCCCTCCCTGGTTTGTGGGGAGGGGGAGTAGATGGGTAACCGAGTTAGGCACCCTATATGTCTATGTAAACACCCCATTTATATAGATATATAAAATCACAGTGGGAGTCCTCTCCCACTGTCAATTCCCTAAAAAACAATCTAATTGAAGATGGTTGTATTCCAAAGGAATTGAATTCACAAAAAACTGAAAACATGGGTGATGGCATTGAAATCGCCATGGAGTATGCTGATGATATTTTGATGCCACAACTTGACAACTCAGTTCCCAAAGGTAACTTCTATTTGCTTTCTCTTGGTGCTCCATTGTCTTCTTTCATCACGTTGAAAATTTTACTTGCAATTTCTGGTTTAGTTTTGGGATGCCCTGCCATATTCTTTTTGTATGCTTCACGGTTTTTCTGCACACAATGCTTATTATATGCAATTCATTGATTTTGTATAGACATTGTAGTACCTGAGAATAAGTCATCTGATGCAGCAATGAATATATCTGGTCCGAGCACTATATAGAAAAGAAATCAAAAGAAAAGGAAAGCTGAAGTCTTATGTTCTGAAGAAAAGCTATCAAAGATAACTATCGAACCTCATGTTCAGGAATTTTATAAGAAGTACCTTGGAAACAAATACTTCAATACAACAACAACAACAAAACCTTTAGTCCCAAACAAGTTGGGGTAGGCTAGAGGTGAAACCCATAAGATCTCGCAACCAACTCATGGCTCTGGCACATGGATAGCAAGCTTCCACGCACCCCTGTCCATAGCTAGCTCTTTGGTGATACTCCAATCCTTTAGGTCTCTCTTAACGGACTCCTCCCATGTCAAATTCGGTCTACCCCGCCCTCTCTTGACATTCTCCGCACGCTTTAGCTGTCCACTATGCACCAGAGCTTCTGGAGGCCTGCGCTGAATATGCCCAAACCATCTCAGACGATGTTGGACAAGCTTCTCTTCAATTGGTGCTACCCCAACTCTATCTCGTATATCATCATTCCGGACTCGATCCTTCCTCGTGTGGCCACACATCCATCTCAACATACGCATCTCTGCCACACCTAACTGTTGAACATGTCGCCTTTTAGTCGGCCAACACTCAGCGCCATACAACATTGCGGGTCGAACCGCCGTCCTGTAGAACTTGCCTTTTAGCTTTTGTGGCACTCTCTTATCACAGAGAATGCTAGAAGCTTGGCGCCACTTCATCCATTCGGCTTTGATTCGATGGTTCACATCTTCATCAATACCCCCATCCTCCTGCAGCATTGACCCCAAATACCGAAACGTGTCCTTCTGAGGTACCACCTGGCCATCAAGGCTAACCTACTCCTCACACCTAGTAGTACTGAAACCGCACATCATGTACTCGGTTTTAGTTCTACTAAGCCTAAACCCTTTCGATTCCAAGGTTTGTCTCCATAACTCTAACTTCCTATTTACCCCCGTCCGACTATCATCAACTAGCACCACATCATCCGCAAAGAGCATGCACCATGGGATATCTCCTTGTATATCCCTTGTGACCTCATCCATCACCAATGCAAAAATATAAGGGCTCAGAGCTGACCCCTGATGCAGTCCTATCTTAATCGGGAAGTCATCAGTGTCGACATCACTTGTTCGAACACTTGTCACAACATTATCGTA
This sequence comes from Triticum aestivum, assembly GCF_018294505.1. Taxonomy (NCBI): domain Eukaryota; kingdom Viridiplantae; phylum Streptophyta; class Magnoliopsida; order Poales; family Poaceae; genus Triticum; species Triticum aestivum. The sequence goes on along the minus strand of NC_057809.1, from coordinate 312,433,636 downwards.
CATGTCCTTGATGAGGGTAATGTACTTTGCTGGGACTTTGTGTTTCTCCAAGGCCCACCACATGACATTCCGCGGTATCTTATCATAGGCCTTCTCCAAGTCAATGAACACCATATGCAAGTCCTTCTTTTGCTCCCTATATCTCTCCATAAGTTGTCGTACCAAGAAAATGGCTTCCATGGTCGACCTCCCAGGCATGAAACCAAACTGATTTTTGGTCACGCTTGTCATTCTTCTTAAGCGGTGCTCAATGACTCTCTCCCATAGCTTCATTGTATGGCTCATCAGCTTAATAATGGTGATAAGTAAGTTATTTCAGGAACAACTTTTTCTTTAAACATCAAATGATCTTCGTATTTGTGCATTTTGTTTTTGAACTATTCTATTATTTTCCATGTACTCCGACTGTTATCGATGTCAATGGCTTTCCAGTGGACTATGATAATTTCTACAATTCTCTGAAGGCAATAGGAAAGGTTGATAATGAAATATTCAATGCCTATGTCCAAGTTTTCAATTACGATAATGAAAGTCCAGCTCCAAAAACTAAAGAACCTTCAAAGTATTGCTTTACTTCCTACTTCAAGGTAATTCTCTAATGCTCATTGATATTTTTGTATGTTTTTGTTTCACAATATACTCCTACAAGTTATTATGTTCTTAATGCCTTTATCTGTTTCATCTTTTCTGTAGGAGAAACTGCTTCTAGATCCCCGAAACTTCAATTCTAGGTCTTGCCTAAGAGAATTCAAGAAACTATACTCGGGGAAGAGCTTACATAAGCGTGATCTAGTACACATTTTTTTATCATTCCATGAAACCATCATTTTTGCATCTTTTTCATCTATACTCATTTTTCTACTTTAATTGCCATCCAACTTTACTTCCCCCGAGTTGATTCCTTCCGTTGGACTTTGTTCTGCGTCAGCAATCTCTTTGAAACAGTTAATTTCTTCAATTCAAGGAGTTATGTTCCTCAAAATCAAGTCAACAAGTTAACATCAAATCTGGTTTGTTTTCTTATTTTATTTGTCTTACTCTTCACCTTATAAGAGCAAATGTTTTATCTGGTACCTGTCACATGTTACTTTCTAAGAACGTATGACTATATTTTCCACATAATTTAACTTTTGTATTTCTTTACTAAAGTTTTGTGTTTGTTTAACTCTGCAACTTCTTTTAAATAACTTCTTTTAAATGTAGGCAATCAACATGGGCACCCTTTTGAAGTCTTCTGGATCCATATACAAGAATGTCGAGAAATTTGAGTGCATTTCGCCTGAGAACTACCCCAGCAAAACAACCTGTGAGTAAAAGAACTATCATTGTACTAAGTCCACTTTTCTGTTTAACAAGCAATATACTTTACATTTTTGAAATAACATGTTCTTTTTCTGATTTTGATGTAAATGTCTTGGTACAGCCACAATTGTGCACTCTATGCTATTATGTACATGGATATCTGGGATGGCAAGAACATGAAGAACATTGACGATGTATATTCTTTTTGTTGTTCTATGTTCTTTTCCCTAGGTCTTTTTATCACTTTTATATGCTTAATCTTTTGCTCACATTTTCATCTGTATCAGGAAATTATTCCTCAATTCTGGCAGGTTGTCACTTACAAACTCGCAAAGTCTGACATCAATGAAGAATCCTTCTAGGAAGTTCAAGAAGATGTTTCAACCAAGAAGAGGAAGATGTGTCGTTACTTATGTTTACAAAGCAAATGCTTAAAGCTACTAAAGTGCATCGTTTTCACCCATCGATGTGTGCCTTTAATAATGTTCATTGCAAACTTGAAGCTACTTGTTTTATATACTTGAAGCTACTGTGCACCAGAAGTACTTATAAGTCACCTATCGAATGTTTGAAAAAAACTTTGAAGTATGCTTTTCTCTTGTGTGGAAAACAGTTTCCCACCGGTTTGTACCTAAACTAGTTACGTTACAAGTCATTCTTGGCAATCGTTTCAGCATTACTATATTTTTTACATGTTTTTTGAACTGCTTATTTTTCTTTTTTGTTTCTTCATGTATGTGTTGTTGTAAGTGCTTCTAGTGTCACCCCTAGTTGGTTTTGGAGTATTGATGACAAACGTGGTTGAGGGACTAATGTGTTTGTGAGATCCACATGAGAAACATAGGTAGAAGTCCCTATTGATTCGGTTTACCCATAAAAGATGACCCCTAAGAATGTATGAAGACATTGGTGGTTCGTGAAGACATTCGTGTCGAAGATAATGATGCGTTGATAACCCACAAGTATAGGGGATCACAATAATTTTCGAGGGTAGAGTATTCAATCTAAATTTATAGATTCAACACAAGGGGAGACAAAATATTTGAAGGTATTAGCAGCTGAGTTGTCAATTCAACCGCACCTGAAGATTAATTATCTGTAGAAAAGCAGTATGATAGTTTTGATAATAGTAGCAGCAGTAACGGTAATAGTGATAGTAGTAATTTTGTAGCAAGTGCAACAGTGATGATAGCAGTAGTAACTTAGTAAGAACAATACAAGATAAATTTGTAGGCATTGGATCAGTGACTTATTGGATGATATTCATCATGAGACAGTTATAACCTAGGGCGATACGGCACTAGCTCTAGTTCGTCAATATAATGTAGGCATGTATTTCGTAAATAGTCATACATGCTTATGGAAAGAACTTGCATGACATCTTTTGTCCTACCCTCCCATGGCAGCGGGGTTCATATTGGAAACTAAGGGATATTAAGGCCTCCTTTTAATAGAGAACCAGAACAAAGCATTAACACATAATGAATACATGAACTCATCAAACTACGGTCATCACTGGGAGTGGTCCCGGCTATTGTCACTCCGGGGTTGCCGGATCATAACACATAGTAGGTGACTATAACTTGCAAGATTGGATGTAGAACATGGATATAATGGTGATAACATAAATGGTTCAGATCTGAAATCATGGCACCCGGGCCCAAAGTGGCAAGCATTAAGCATGGCAAAGTCATAGCAACATCAATCTAAGAACATAGTGGATACTAGGGATCAAGCCCTAACAAAACTAACTCGATTACATGATTAATCTCATCCAACTCCTCACCGACCAGTGAGCCTAAGAAGGAATTACTCACTCCTGGTGAGGAGCATCATGGAATTAGCGATGGAGAAGGGTTGGTGATGACGAAGAACGAAGATCCCCTTCTCCGGAGCCCCAAACGGACTCCAGACTGGCATCCTGATGAAGAACAGGAGGTGACGGTGGCTCCGTCTCGTGGGTCGCGATAATTCTTTCTCTCTGTTTTTTTTCTAGAAAAATAGGATTTTATAGCGTCGGTTTCATGGTCTACGGGGCCACCAGGTGGACACAACCAACTTGGGCATGCCAGGAGAGGGGGGCACACCCTGGTGGGTTGTGCTCACCCAGGTGCCCCCTTTGGTGGATCTTGTGATAGAGGCAAAGGTGTCCCGTCTTTCGATGAGATGGTGGCTATCATTTTGGAGGAAGTCGACTTTGACGATCCAACTACGAACGTGCGAGGACGTCGCGCCTTAGCAATCGCTAAACCAACTCCGAGAGGTTATTGACCACGACGGAGCATGATCACCTGACCACGAAGGTCTGTTTCCTGCAGGCAAACGGAGAACAAGCAAGAAACTAAGATTGCAATCTGGATATTGCGAATATAAGAGGAAAACTTTATTGATCAAGGTGGGGTTCTATGACACCTTTGTCTGGTCGTTGAACACAAACGAAGTACGCGAAGTTGCAGATATGGCGAACTTTAATCTAAGCAAAACCCAAAGTCTAAACGATGCCCTAAGGGCTGTATATATGGAGGAGAGAGGGGGGAATTTCATGGCCCTTAGAAGAGGGGACCGAAACCAACCCTAACTCTTGTTTTCCCACACATACGGACTCTAAAAATAGCCTATAATCAAGTATTTTGAAATTACATGGGCCTGGCCCAAAAATAAGGTGACGCGGCACCTAGAATAGCCTCTGGACAAATTTTATGAAGTGGCATATTGTATATTTCGTCCAAGGATTCATGCACTCATTATGGTGGCTTCAAAGTCCTGGAATCATCACTTGTAACTCCGTTCTTGTTCCCCTTGCGCATGCCATCATCTCCATGCTTAAACTTTCTCCAAGGTTCATTTGTCTTGTCCAAGCTAGGCCCTTCATTCGTAAGCAAAACAAACGTATCCAATTTAGGCAGCATCATATTCTCATGAATATTAGAATCATTACCAAGAAACAAAAGTACCTTGTAATTCAATTGGCGTGCGCGAGCTCTAGTAATCGGTTCAGTATGTATAACAGCAGGGGCTGTGGGTGTAACAATAGTATTGATGTCCTCATCATCCTCCCCTTCTTGAAATGAAGTCGTCCTCGACGGAAGCTCATCTTCCTCACCCAAATAAGGCTTCAAATCTGCAATGTTAAAAGTGGGACTAACCCCAAAATCTACAGACAACCCAAGTTTATATGCATTATCATTTATTTTCTCTAACACCTTAAAAGGACCATCAACACGTAGCATTAGCTTTGATTTGCGGGAATTAGGAAATCTATCCTTACGCAAATATAACCAAACAAGATCTCCAGGTGCAAACACAACATGTTTTCTACCCTTATCTCCAGCAAGTTTATATTTAGCATTCATACGCTCAATGTTTTCCTTAGTTAACTCATGTATTTTTAAAATCAATTCAGCACGTTCTTTAGCATCAAAATTAACCTTCTCCGAAGATGGAAGAGGCAACAAATTAATAGGTGCACGAGGTAGGAAACCATACACAATTTCAAAAGGGCACATCTTAGTAGTAGAATGCAATGAACGATTATAAGCAAATTCAACATGAGGCAAGCATTCTTCCCACATTTTCATATTGTTCTTCAAAACAACCCTAAGCGTAGTAGACAATGTTTATTGACTACTTCAGTTTGTCCATCAGTTTGGGGGTGACAAGTAGTACTAAGAAGCAGTTTAGTCCCCAACTTAGCCCATAAACATATCCAAAAGTGGCTAAGAAATTTATTATCACGATCTGAAACAATAGTATTTGGCACACCATGCAAGCGAATAATTTCACGAAAGAACAAATCAACAACATTAACATCATCATCGCTTTTATGACATGGTATAAAGTGTGCCATTTTCGAGAATCTATCCACGACAACAAATATGCTATCCCTCCCCTTCTTTGTTTGAGGTAAACCTAAAACAAAATCCATAGATATATCCTCCCAAGGAACACTAGGTACATGCAAAGGCATATATAAACCATAAGGATTGAGTCGCGACTTAGCTTTTTGACATGTAGTGCAGCGAGCAACAAAACGCTCAACATCCCATCTCATCTTTGGCCAAAAGAAATGTGTAGCCAGTACGTCCTCCGTCTTCTTCATGCCAAAGTGTCCCATTAATCCTCCTCCATGCGCCTCCTATAACAACAAAAGACGAACAAAGCTAGCTGGAATGCATAGCTTGTTAGCACGAAACACAAATCCATCATTAACGACGAACTTGTTCCATGTTCTTCCTTCTTTACAATTTTGCATTACATCTTTAAAATCAGCACCATGCACATATTGATCTTTGATGGTCTCCAAACCAAATATTTTGAAGTCAAGTTGTGAAAGCATAGTATAGCGACGAGACAATGCATTAGCAATAACATTCTCTTTACCCTTCTTGTGTTTAATGACATAAGGGAAAGTCTCAATGAATTCAACCCATTTAGCATGTCTACGATTCAGTTTAGCTTGGCTTTTAATATGTTTCAGGGATTCATGATCAGAATGTATAACAAATTCTTTGGGCCATAAATAATGTTGCCATGTCTCTAAAGTCCAAACAAGAGCATATAATTCTTTATCGTACGTAGAATAATTCAGACTAGGCCCACTTAATTTTTTAGAAAAATATGCAACATGTTTGCCATCTTGTAATAACACACCTCCTAATCCAATTCCACTAGCATCGCATTCAAGCTCAAAAGTCTTATTAAAATCAGGAAGTTGGAGTAAAGGAGCATGTGTCAACTTATCTTTCAATACCGTGAAGGCTTCTTCCTGTGCGGTACCCCAAATAAAAGGTACATCCTTCTTTGTAAGCTCATTGAGAGGTGCAGCAATGCTGTTGAAATCTCTCACAAAACGCCTATAGAATCCAGCAAGGCCAAGAAAACTCCTCACTTGTGTGACCGTTTTGGGCTGCGGCCAACTCTCAATAGCTTCAATCTTGGCTTTATCAACTTCAATTCCCTGTGGAGTAACAACATAGCCAAGAAAAGATACTTGGTTGATGCAGAAGGTGCACTTCCCAAGGTTACTGTAACGCCCTCAATGCGGCTATAGCTCCCATGTGTCGAGGCACGACTTAGAGACATAACCGCATTGAAAGCAATGTCGTAAGTTAGGCAATCTTGACAACATCCCATGTAATATAGATAATAAAAGGGGAGATACATAGTTGGCTTACACTCGCCACGTCAATCAAAGTACATAAATAGCATTATATCAATCAAACACTCATGGCCCGATTACAGCGCCAAAATAAAAGATAAACCCAACATGCGACACGACCCCGATCGCCCCAACTGGGCACCACTACTGATCATCAGGGAAAGACACGTAGTAATGGCGTGAGTCCTCGTCGAACTCCCACTTGAGCTCAAGCGCGTCCTCTGGAACGGAGTCATCAGGCCCTGCATCTGGTTTGGAAGTAATCTGTGTGCCACAGGGACTCAACAATCTCGCACCCTCACGATCAAGACTATTTAAGCTTATAGGTAAGGCAAGGTATAATATATGTGGAGCTGCAGCAAGCGACTAGCGTTTATGGTGGCTAACCTGTTCGCAAAAGAGAGCGAGAAGAGGAGGCAAAGCGCGAGCGAGTAACTAGAGGGCAACCTATGGCAAGCATTACTCCAACACCGTGTTCACTTCCCGGACTCCGCCGAGAAGAGACCATCACGGTAACTCACACAGTTGATTCATTTTAATTAAGTTAAGGTTCAGGTTATCTACAATCGGACATTAACAAATTCCCATCTGCCCATAACCACGGGCACGGCTTTCAAAAGTTCAATTCCTTGCAGGGGAGTCCCAACTTAGCCCATGACAAGCTCTCACGGTCAACGGAGGAATAGACCTTCTCCCGAGACATTCCGATCAGACTCGGTATCCCGGTTCTACAAGACACTTCGACAAGTTAAAACAAATCCAGCAACACCGCCCGAATGTGCCGACAAATCCCGATAGGAGCTGCACATATCTCGTTCTCAGGGCACACTCAGATTGTCCTAGGTACGGGTAGGCCAGCCCAGAGTTGCCCCTGGTGGCCACCGGCAGCTGACAGGTGGACCAACACTCAGAGGAGCACTGGCCCGGGGGGGTTTAAATAAGATGACCCTCGGGCTCCGGAAACCCAAGGGAAAAAGAGGCTAGGTGGCAAATGGCAAAACCAAGGTTGGGCATTGCTGGAAAAGCTTTAATCAAGGCAAACTATCAAGGGGTTCCCATTATCACCCAACCGCGTAAGGAACGCAAAATTCCGGGAACATAGCACCGATATGACGGAAACTAGGGCGGCAAGAGTGGAACAAAACACTAGGCGAGAGGCCGAGCCTTCCACCCTTTACCAAGTATATAGATGCATTAAGATAACAAGGAACGGTCTCCAATCTTCACCTGCAACTAGCAACGCTATAAGAGGGGCTGAGCAAAGCGATAACATAGCCAATCAACGGTTTGCTAGGACATGGTGGGTTGGAGGTTTGACATGGCAATTTGGGAGGCATGATAAGCAAGTGGTAGGCATCGTAGCATAGGCATAGCAAAAGAGCGAGCATCTAGCAAAGCAAAGATAGTAGTGATTTCGAGGGTATAATCATCTTGCCTGCAAAGTTGTCAGAGTTGACTGGATCCTCGAAAGCAAACTCAACGGGCTCCTCGTTAGCGAACTCGTCTCCCGGCTCTACCCAAACAAGACAAACAAGCAATAAGGACACAATCAACCACGTGCAAACTCAAACAACATGATGCAAAGATGGTATGCTATGCGGGATGCAATATGTGATGCATATGCAAGATTTGACAAGGAATGAAAGAACCTGGCCTCAACTTGGAAATCCAAATGTGCCACTGGAAAGGTGAGATGAAATCGCTTGAAAACGATATAAAGAACGCCGAAATCGGAGTTACGGTTTGGGAATGGCAAGCAATTCAAATATGACCACGTTTTGCAATTTACAGCAAGTAGCCATGTAAATGCAACAAGATGAACATGCTACAGCACCCAAACATGGCATCAAAATACATGGCAGGGATCCATTCATGATTCTTAACAAAAGACTAGCACTGAGCTACAGCCAATTCATCCATTAACAGGTTCAAACAAACATGGCAAAAATGCATTTGGCAAACAGATTTCAGACTTAGTGAAATTAACACTTGTCTGGAATTTCAGATCAGATAGCACACTTTGGACCATGAAAACTATATGCTACAGGACCTGAACATGACAAAGTAAAGCATGGCATGGCGCTACTCAAAAAGCTTAACAAAAGTCCCTTAGTGACCTTGAGCCAAAAGGGATCAGAAAACACATTTGCAAGCATGTGAACATGGCAAAAACATAATCAGTTCTCAGACTTAGTGAAAACTGGAGCATGCTGAAACAGATATCAAGTAGGCATGTTTACGAGCTCGATGCACTCACTACAGAGCAAGTCATGACAAAATAAGTATACACCCATCAATAATACACAAAATACAAGCTAGACATGGCAAGAACAATAACATAGCATGCACGGATCAACTACAACATCCTCGGCAAAATTGCTAACAAGTAGACAATCTGCCCAGATTCACGAAATGACAAAAGTAGAGCTCGATTGACTCAAGCTAGTGTGCTCCATAATTGCAAACAAAGACATGGATGGATAGAGCACTACAAGATTAACAAAACATCCTTAATGATCATCCTCAAAAGAGGCACGTATCACTAGGAAACAACATGAACATATGGCATAATGAGATAAACAGATCAAGGACTTAGTGGAAATGCTAAGTCTCTGAAATCAGCATTAACGAATGCTCCACTTTGCAAGCTTGTGCTAGTCACCACACACATCACAAAAATACATGGGTTGCACCTCTGGTAGATGGCAAAACATATAACAAAACTCATGTAGAGCTCAGGGGCATATCATGCACAAAATAATCATGGCAAAAATGACAATTATCTAAATGGAGCAGCAGACCTGACAATAATCTCAAATAGCATTCTTCCAACAGCATTTCGGGTATCAAGATGAACTCACATGAAAATGAAGCAATGAGATGAAATGATGTGCTCTCTGAGACGAACATTTTGATAGGCTATATGCCCAAAACGGAGCTACGGATGCAAAGTTACGATGCGATGAATAGGGGCAAAATAATTAGGGTCAGGGACGGAAAGTCAACCGATCCAGATCCAGATCCAGATCCGAGTGTACTGTAGCAGCGGCACGGACTTTGAGGTTCGTCGGTCGGAGTTCGTCGGGGGTGCACCGAAGTCGAGGGAGCGGGGCGGTCGGGGTACGCCGACGACGAGGAGGACCAGGGCGGCGGCGGAGCTCCGGTGGGTGAGCTCGCCGGCGATGGCGACGATGTGTGGCGGCGATTGGCGGGCTGACGAGGAGGCGCCGAGCTGCGGTGGGGCAGAGACTACCGGGCGGCGGAGGCGGAGGCGGCCGGCGCTTCCCGCGGTGGTGCGGGGCGAGGCA